>NC_056726.1:1536736755-1536901755 GCF_019279795.1 Protopterus annectens
GATCCAACTAGATGTTCTTCATATCGGCCCATCTCATTACTTAATGTTGATTATAAAATGTTTATGAATATCTTTGCTGATAGATTGAAGACAATCATTCCCGGCATTATAGATATTGATCAGACAGGCTTCATTGTAAATAGAAATACTTTTGATAATATAAGAAGAACTTTAACATTAATAGATTTTGCAAATAGGAAAAAGAAAGATTTAACACTTATTAGTCTTGATATAAGTTCAGCATTTGATTCAGTAAGTTGGGACTATCTGTTTACCTTAATGAAGTGCACAAACTTCTCGGATGCATTTGTAAATCTAATTGAACATTTATACAAAGGAACGTTGGCTTATATTAAGGTAGGAACATATGTTTCACAAAAATACCCATTCTTAAAGGTACAAAACAAGGATGTCCACTTTCTCCACTATTATTCACTTTAGTAATGGAGCCTTGGGCTAATTTGATCAGAAACAGTACTGACATAGAGGGTTTTGAAATAGATGAAAATACAACATCCAAAATTCAACTTTTGACAGATGATGTTCTAATTACATCAGCAGGATCTAATTCTTCTATACAGTCTCTATTTGATAACATGATGAATTTTAAAAGTATTTCTGGTTTAATATTCAATGAAGAAAAACTAAAATACTACCTATATATACACGAAAAAATATTCTCATTAGTGATTTTACTAAATATGTACCCAATTTAGGTCAGATAACTTATTTAGGTATAATACTATCTAAAGATATTAAATCTATTATATATAATAATTATAATACCTGTTTTCTTAATATACAAAATCTTTTTAATACCTGGAATAATATGTTTTTTACTATGGAGGAGAGACTTACAATTATTAAAATGATAATATTCCCCAAGATTTTATACTTAATACAATCAATAATACTTCCACCTACAAAAATAATTATCAAGAAACTGAACACACTAATGTTAAATTTCTTATGGGCACCTAATAGACCTAGGATTGCATTAAAGAAACATACTAATAGCTGGTCTCAAGTGGGTATTTATTTTCCAGACTTTAATTTATATACTATCTCTTCTATTGTAAAAGTTATTACTTTATTAATAGATCAGTCATATGTCACAAAATGGAAAGATTATTGGGAGCTAATTAGTATACACTTCATGAAAATCTCCTTAACACATAAAAATATGATTATAAATAACTCCATGTTATGGTTACTAAAGGAATTTTGTACTTCACCTATTACACCTAAACATATGGTTTGTTACCCATTAAATATTATTATTAGTTATCGTAACTTTATATTCATGCACCCTAAGTATAGGGAATGGAATTCTATTGTATTTCCTATAATGTATACTCAGGGTATGCTTTTGTCATCTACTTCTGAAGGAACTCATTTAGATAATGATCTAAAGTACTGGTATCAGTTGATATCTGATAATAAAGTTAAAAATCTAGATTTCTTAAAACAAGAATTTGATCTAAGAGAAACTTGCTGGTTAGAGGTTCAGACCTTTAGACAACATCTCATTAATAAAATAGATTTGATGTCTATAACTGTTAAAGAATCTATTCCAACACTGATTGATTACTTGATATTAAATTTACAACATAAAGTTTCTGATAAAGGTAAACTTTCATACATACATAAAGTTATCAGACAAGAAACTTTTTACAGTGTAGATTCTTACTGGAATTATTTCACTTTTATTAATGGGGACCCACCAAATCAACAAGATAAACAATATATATTGGAATCTGCTTATAGAACTACGTCTTCCATTGTCTGGAGACTTATACATGGAAATTTTTACATAGATCGTTTTATACACCTTTGATGATGAATAAAATAAATAATAAAGATAATCTATGTAAGAGATGTAATGTAGAAATTAATGCTGACTGGGCTCATATGTTTTATGACTGTATAAAATTGAAAGAATACTGGAAGTCAATTAATGAATTTTTGCAGGCTCTTTTTACAGATAATTTCATTATTTCTAAATCTCTTATATTATTCAACACACCTGTACCTCAAAGTGTTAAAAAGGTTAAGCTTCCCTTGTTATGGTCTATTCTAGCAGTGGCTAGGAAAATAATAACTAGAAATTGGATTTCAGATACACCTTCTTCGTTCAATGAATTTAAAAATATTATGAATATAGTGTGCCATATGGAAATAAACACAATTAAGACTAGAACAAACAGAAAAACATCTTATTTTATTGTATGGGATAATTTACAAAATTTGTTAAAAAATTTTTAATTTCAATAGCATGGTATTTTAGTTTAATTAATTGATCTGATTGTAGTGGATGTCTTTGTAAATACTTTAGTTGTTTTGTTGAATATTATAATAATACCTATTTTTAATTACTTGTATAAAATTGTTATGATATTTCTCTTATATGTTAAAACAATAAACCTGTTTTGAAAAAAAAAAAAAAAAAAAAAAAAAGAATGTTGCTTTCAATATTTTGCGACTAACATACACATTTCTGGGGACTCATTAAAGGGCCCAGTGTAAGCCTTACAGCTTGCTATAGAAAGGCCATGCTCCCAAAATTGCTATTGGAGACATGGTAGCTGTGATTAGGAAAGACTTATTTATCTGCTAATTTACATGTCTCTGAGTCAAAGTTACTACCACAATGTGCAGATTATTGCTGATCTGTACATCTCAGTAATAAACTGCTGTGGCCACATCATGTGGGCATTGGCATCCCCCCTCAGCCACTCTTCCACATGCAAGTACCCATTTAAATACAAACCTACACACACCCACACACCAAAGTCCCCATACCTGTTCCAGAGTTTTCTCCCTTGTTCTCAGTGTAAGTGTCATTAATGTAAAACAGTTTATAGTGTTCTCTGGTGGCTAGTGTTTCCCTACATCTCCCAATCCCCATAATGCTGCTGGTGTCATTATGGCACAATTGTATTACCCCTCTTGGCTAGTGGGTTCTCCCTTTCCCAGAACACTGTACTGGTGATGGTGCCATTATGGTACAATTATATTATCCTTTGTGGTTAATAGCTCCCCCTATCTCCTGATAAAAGTACTACCTTAAATGCCAGTTAATGAATACAACCTTATTTGCCATGTTCGCTACAGTGATGTGGTAGGGGTAGCCATACTGATCTACACAACCAAGTGATCTCATGAATTATTGTGTGCATAGATGCCTTCCTATAGGCAGGTCCAGGAGAGAGAGTACATGGTTTATTTGAATATAGCTCTCTCTGGACTGCCTCATTAGCCTACTGCATGGCCACAGCGCTAGCCTTATGTGGTGCTGAACGTCTTCATGCTAGACCAACATGCTGCTACCATGGTAAACCTGTTTCTGAATTCAGAAAGGTTACTGCGATGTATACACAAAGGTGTACAGATCACAATACCCTTAAGAATTCCCCCACCTATGTCAGTCAAAATGTAAACTAATTTCTTTTGCTCTTAAAATTAATGCATTCATTTCTTTTTTATATAAAATTATCAGAATGTTTAAGAATACATTAAATTGGAATACAACATGCTTTTTCTATATATTTGTTGTCATTTTAATTTTAATTCAACCTGTAATATGTTTTTGATCTGATTTAATACATGATTTAATGGAACATTAAATAAGTGAAACATATTGTTCCAGACCTTAAAGAAGTATGTCCCTTCTTTATTTTGGGTAACTCTATTTTGACTCTCTTCAATATTTTATATGAAATATTGTTCAATGCGGTCTAAAATTATTTGCGTCTGATGTGTGACCATTCCTTATGAACTGTTAGCACAACAGACTGCAACAGTAGGTCAGGGATGTATCTGCAGGATAACATTTTATTTAATATGACTTCTAAGAGTTTTACTAAAGCTTTTTTATTTATGTGCATTTGTTGGTTTATTCAGTTTTATGCATTATATTTTAACCGGGTAAGTGAGTTGATTCAAAGCCCCATTTTAGTCATGTCCTGAGGTATTTGACAGTTAAGTTTATGAAGAAATTTGCCATAAGAAATGAAAGTATAATTAAAGTATAATTAAAGTATAATTATTATAATTAAAGTATAATTAAAGTATAATTAAAGTATAATTATTATAATTAAAGTATAATTAAAGTATAATTAAAGTATAATTATTATAATTAAAGTATAATTAAAGTATAATTAAAGTATAATTATTATAATTAAAGTATAATTAAAGTATAATCAAAGTATAATTAAAGTATAATTATTATAATTAAAGTATTATTAAAGTATAATTATTATAATTAAAGTATAATTAAAGTATAATTAAAGTATAATTATTATAATTAAAGTATAATTAAAGTATAATTATTATAATTAAAGTATAATTAAAGTATATATGTACGTCTTAAATAAAGGAAAGCTTACAAAAGACATTTTCATACAAATTAGTAGCCAGTGAGAATAACTCATTAGATCTTGTTGGTTGTTAAGTTTACAGTTTCACAGAAGGACTTTATAGGACGAGTTATATACTACTGGTTTACTAAAGAAATGAAGCACATAGATGATGTTACACTTGTACTCCCTTACTGAGGTGAGAGGCCAGGAGTGTAAATCTGTGTTTATCTTTGGGAATACTTATCTCAAGAGGACATATTTTACAACATGGGTAGAAAACAGGAAGTCACCAAATTTACTGAAGGGCATGGGGTGTATGAACCAACTGGTGAATGGATTTTCTAAGGCCTTGTGGATACACCATCCAATTAAGTTTGTGAGACAAGCACTGTTGTGTAAAGGAGAGAGAAAGAGAGAGAGAGAGAGAGAGAGAGAGAGAGGGTGGTTATATTCAAACCATAGAGGATCCTGCAGACACAGACAGTGGTGGGTATAATTATTGCATCTGGAAAGAAAACAGCTTGTCCTGTTATATGCTCACTACAGTTTGCTTTGAAGTGGTGAATCTAAGTTATCAAAGATGTGAGATGAGTACATGAGATAGGATAGAAGATGTAATCTAGTTGTAAATACTCTACCTTTGGTTGTTATGGAAGATTTAGCCTGCACAGATTGTCCAAAGGGAGGTTAGCTTTTGCAAACAAGCAACATGTATGGGAATTGACATTAAATTGTTTATTAAGAGTAGGCTACTCTGGCAGCATATTGGGACAAAGCTCTGAGTACAGCCCAGCTAACCAGGTTTGATTAGCGGCTCAGGCAACTGACGAGCGGTACTGAGGGTTGGGTGATACCATCCTGGGAGGGCGGACATTTTTGTAAACTGGCTCACAAACTGGACGCACACTATCAAAGTGGGTGACTCCACATCAACCAGCAGACCTTTTACCAGCAGGTGCCATGAGGATAATTTCTGGGCCCCCTACTGTTTACTTTATACTGTTTACTATATACTTTTAGAAGTTCAGGTCGAAACTAAGGAATTGTGGCTGACCAAGTCTGCAGACGACTGAAAACTGGGTGCAATTATTGAATCCTCAAATGATGTCAGTATACTCCAGTATACTCCAGGAGGGTCTTATGCAGACCAACGACTGGTGTCTTAGTCATGTTCTCAAACTGAATGTAAAAATATGCTTCATCATTCCCTTCAGAACAAACAATGTCCTTTCACATTATTAAATCAACAACAATACCCTAAGTACTTACAAAGTGGTAAGGGATCTGGGATCACATGTTGACTGCGACCTTAACTTTGACCATCATGCATCTACTGTAGTAAGGAAGGCTTTCTATGTAGCACACTTGATTTGTAAAGGCATTACCTTGAGAGCAAAAGAGGTGATAGCTCCTCTATACTATCTATTAATCCGGCCCATTATTGAGTATAATGCCCCGCTCGGCATATACTGTACAAAGCACCTGTAGCAATTTGAGAGACTTCAGAATTTTTTAACAAAGAAGATCAAGGGGCTGCAGCACATGCCTTACACAGACCGACTAAAGTCCTTATCACTATACTCTGTATTGTATAGACTTCTCAGGGGAGATTTATACCTGGCTTACAGAGCAATTTCAGACCCAAACCTAATGAACTTGCTGCATATCCATAAATCAAACAGGACTAGAGCTACCTACTCCAGGGATCTGAATATGGCCTGCGACTTAAACAGGACATGCAAGAGGGACAGAATTGTCTCCCAGCAACTGCCACATCTTTGGAGTAGGCTACCAAGCCATGTGAAATAGAGCACCTCTATGACGCTGTTCAAAAAGAACTAGGATGAGTGGGTGGGGCACCCTAAATTCCTACCAGAGATAGCACTTGCAAACCTCCCGGACATGGGCAGTCATTACTAAATGCAGTTTTTGGTATTGACTAGCATTTCTATGGTATTACAAAGGGATGAAATGACTAGGCGTCCGAGTCATAGTAATCTCCTATGATCCTATGATCCTCACACAATGATCCCTGATGGAGACAGGGAAGAGTGCATGATAGTTTGTAGTTCTGAGAGGGAATAAGGGTGGGGGGACATTGATTGAGCTGCTACATAAGTGAAGAGATGCCTCAGCATGCCTCCATTGCACACCTCTCCTCTGGATGCTACCAACAGACTGCAGGGGAAGGGGAAATGAGGGTAGGCTAAAAAAATGAAAAATCCCCTAGAAGATGGTGAAATGGCCAGTTTACTATCAAATGGTTGAAATTCATATGGTCTAACATTAATTTGATCGACCCATATGGTCAACACATTAACATTAAGTGGTTCATTTGGTCGACAGGAAGTGCATGCAAATTACCTGTCGACATAATGTTGAAAACAGGGCAAGGATATACCCTTGTCAGCACTGTAGCGTGATCTCAGAGTTGTAATATATAAGTAGCAGGGGGTGTGGGGGTGCAGGGAGGCTTGCCCCCCCTGCAAAAACACTATTGTCATTGCTGCAGGTGTTTTTCGACCATTTAAACCTTGACATTTTTTTTCAGTATTTTGAGCGTTCAGTGTAATAACGTTCGACGTTATGACTGTCGACGATATGAATTTCAACCATTTGATAGTAAACCAAAATGACCAAGCACCCTTGAACATCCTTAGGATACACACTGGCCCCAGCCTATATGAAGGATGTCCAGGGGTGATAAAGAGAAGGCTGACACGGGGCACTGGAGTAGGGTGCCATAGAGTGATGCAAAAGGGGAACTCAAAAAAATTCTTTACCAAGTATATTGTGAGGATCTTTAGTTGTTTCAACTTCTACAATTAGGGTGAGATGGACTGAAGTGGTCAGGAGTGGCTTATATACAGGTAACACAGAGGATCAGGCTGAACTTGAGACTGAGCAGTTGTGGGGGTAGATTTATGAAAGAAAAGCATTAATTATATCTGTGAGGTATTTAAAAGCACCTCAATACTGTTTAGCCATGCCTTGAAAATGCACAATAATGACTACATAAAAGGACGGGCGGGGGGGGGGGCAGAATAGAACCAAATATGGCAGTTGCAGCATTGTCTGAATATTGGTTGAGTTTGGCATTACTGACACTGAGTGCCATATTGTTTATGAAAATGGTGAATAGAGTGGGCAGAACACTGAGCCTTGAGGAACACCAGCAGGAGGATATTAAGGTGATGTAACAGAGTTCTGTTCCACCACTTATGGTCTGTTGTCTGGGACACTGCTGAACCACATAGTAGGAGTTAGAAAACTTTGTTCTAAGGAGTCTGTACAGATTTTGCTTGCACGTATTTTCAAATGTACCCACCACAGATGTCCATGAGTGTTACCTGCTTTTCCCAGTCATGACCAAGACAAAGTTCCAGATAGCCTTCTGGGAATTCCTAAGCAGGAAAAAAACATCCTTCCCATGAAAGAAAGTGGGGCTGTATGGTGTGCCAGCTAATCCTTCCCTCACCTGGCAGTATCCCAATGCACAGTCTCCTAATTGTAATTCATCAACAGAGTGGCATATAAACATACCTCCATTATGCTTGTCAGAGACAGTATGGTGTTATTACACTGAATGTTGCTCTAAAAATGAAAAACAACTTCCAAGCAGATATAAGGTGCTTCTTACTAATAACCAAGCATTTACTGTAATATTTAAAGAGATTAGACTAGACTCCTGAGGTAAAAGGTTACATTTCTATTGAAAACTAAAGTCAGTTATAAACATTGCCCTGTATTTTTTTTGATAACATTAATTATATTTGTACAGTAATGTTCTCAATCTGATGTGCTAAGTTATTTTTTAGTGTAGTTTATTTTTTATTTTTTTATTTATCCTTTGTTAACCAGGTTAGTCCCGCTAGTCTAGTGGTGTCTTTTCAGGGAGACCAAAGGTGGTATTTCTGCTACTACAGGAAACTTAGCTAAGTCATTGGGGAAGTTCTCCTATTCTTTCTGATAAATGCTGTGAGATCTTTTACATCCACCTGAGCTACCACAACTCAAGCAGATGGGGCTTCAGTTTAATATTTTATCTGAAGGATACCACATTCAAGGGTGCAGCACCCCCCTTATACTGCTCTACAGTAATGATAATTGAGCTACCAGGTGCAAGAATAGAACTCTCAGCCTTCAGCACGTGTGCTACCTGTTGTACCACTTACTTTGCTTTGAAAAGTTTGCCTTTACTTTGATTAAATGACATACAAGTAGAATGCAGTGTACCTCACAAGTAAACTTTGCTGAAATGTTTTGTCTTCTGTTGTTTCAGGTACCTTCTGTTCTTAGACGATAAACCCCTCCATCTAGATGACTGGGTGTTTAACACAGATGCCCAACCCTTACCTATGATACACAGGACTGCACGAGGATAATGCACCAGTCAAAGCTGTCTCCAGCTGTAGTAATGGAATCTGCCTGTCTGGTGTCAAAAGGTGGCTGACATATTTCCTTTCTAGAAAAGGACGTTTTGATGCAGAAATTGTGCTGTGTATCAGTTCTCCACTAGAGGGCAGTGTTGCTTGGAACATGAATGAGGAAATTATTTATGTATTTATTTACTTATTTGTTTGTTTGTTTGTTTTATTTGTTATTTTGACATTTGTTAGCCGGGTTAGTCCAGCTGAGCCGACAGGCCCATTTTCAGTGGACACCCAAAGAGAAATGCTCCAGTTTACAGAATAATGAATTATTTACAGAACACTAAATAAACAAAGAATACAAAGTTGACGTGCAGTGTTGACCCACACAGTAAACAAGCTATGTATTGATTACATAATAAATTAGTTATTTACAAGAAAGTATAAAAACAAAGAATACAAATGTTGACATTTAGTGTTGAAACAAAGTACACAGATTATACATCAAGTGGAGAAACAACAAAAAAATGAATGGTTAACAACTTTTAAAAATAAATTGCTCTATGTGAGAAAGCAGAGTCAGTATAAGCATATATTTTACATGGTAATGCAATTGTGAGGAAGTTGAGTCAATAAAAGCATTAATTTTACCTGGTCGCAAAATAACAACATAGAATTTTCAGCAGATATAGTGAAATTTGTTGTCTACACAGGGTAGATGTCCAAGGATGAAAACAGTGTATTTTGCATGTACTAGAAAGGAGATGTATGAACAAAATATTCTGAAAAAGTAGAATAGAGATGGAAGAGAAATGGAGTGGAAATGAAAATTAAGGGGGGTTATGGCAAGGGCTTCCTTTTCCTCTGTGAGGAGGTTCAGAGGTCGAATAAGAGGTTACTGTTTGGGGAGTGTGTTGGGGGTCAGGGGGCTTACAGCAAAATGATTACCTGGACTGACATTTCCAGGTTTATAGCTGAAATGATGCTTTATGAGTTAATAACCATTAAATTTTTGGTAAGCTTCAAGCCTTTCAGCCATTATAGGTTCAAAGGTGTGTACTAGGCTAATGACCACCTCATAAACTCAGCCGTGTAACCAAAATGTGACCCACAAATTTGATTTATATTTGATCGATAGAGGTGTTTACTGACTGCCTCTGTCCAGAGACATAGGAGCCAGACCCAGGGTGAATTTCCAGCTAGCAATACACTGGTCCAACTTGTGCTTAAATAGGGATAGGGAGTAACTCTGTTTCACAAGGATGGGGATCTTGTTCCAGAGAATAGGAATTCTCTGAGAAACATATCTGTCTCACAAAATAAATCCTATTTATGCCACAAGCAAAATTTAGGTCTTTTAAATCTAGTAGTTAAAATGCTGTTTGTTTTGCAGATGTACAAAATGTTCATAAAACAGGGTCCAGGAATACCTTGTATGACAAGCAAGATCACATCTCAGAATATGATACTGAGTAAGCAGACAGAGCTTTGAGGGGGTCAGTGTAGGACATTATGATTTACTCCCTTGTATTCTTTTTTGTAAGGAACTTTTGTGGACGTTCCAGTTGCTGCAATAACTTCTGTTTACAGTCATTTTCACTGTACACACTATACAAGAAATGAAAAAATGTTGCGAGAATAAAAGAAGTCTATCAGGTTTAGGAGACATGATCTGCTTTTACAAACCCGAACTGGGTGGGGTCCTGAGTTTGGAGATTACCAATGCATTGTTTATAAGTTCCATGATGATACATTCCATAGCCTTGCAGACCAGGCTCGTTAGGCTAATGGGGCGCTAGTTTCCAGGGTCTGTGGTGGCTCCCCCTTTGTGGAGTGGGATAACTGTCACTGTGCGCCATTCGGTGGGCACATAGCCTGAGGTGAGGCTATGATTGAACATGGTACTTAGGTGGGGTGCCAGTTCATTCTGTAGTTCATGTAGAACACAGCCTGGGATGTCGTCAGGTCGCATGGATTCTGTGTTCTTGGCTTTGGATAGTGTGTTTTTTACCTGTGCAGCCGTGATTACAGGAACTTTGCATTCTTCCGGTATAGAGATGGGCCCTTTAGGGGATGACAGGGGGGTAAAGTTAGCACTGAACCTATCTGCCAGGATTTTGGCAATATCAGTTGGTTCTGTATATTTAGTGCCATTGTGCTGTAACTCAGAGCAGATCTGAGTGTTGCCATTGAGATTCTTGACATAGATATAGAATGCTTTGTGGTTGTCTTTAGAGTCAGTGGCGATTTTGTTTTCATAACTACCTTTGGAGGATTTTATGAGGGATCTCAGCTTCTTACTGAGGCTGACCAGGGAGTTTCTCCAATCATGGGATTTTACTATTTTTTGCAACAGTTTCTTTCTTCTGTTGTAGAGTTTGTTTATGGCAGGGGACCACCAGATTGGCTTCCTTTTTTTGGAGGATAGCATCTTGGTTCTGTTAGGGATTGCATGACCCATGCACTCGTGTAAGTGCTTATAAAGTGCATTTGTGCAGGATTCAACAGTCATACATCTATTGTCCGTCAGCATGGGTGTCGTGAAGTTTGCCACTTCTGTCTTAAGAAGCGTGAAGTTGGCTTTGGAGAAATTTTTCACTGTGGTTTCCCTAATGGGGGGTGGGGGAGTGATGTGGATGTCTTGGGTGATTAGCTTGTGGTCGGATCTGACCAACGAGGAATTGACCTCTGGTGTGGAGCACCAGTTGCCCATGTTGGTAATAACCAGGTCTAGGATATTGCTGCCCCTGGTGGGGGTGTGGATAAGTTGATCCATGGCATTGGAATTTATGAATTCCAGAAAACGTTGAGCACAAGAGTTGGGACATGAGTAGTTTTCCCAGTTAATGGTAGGGTAGTTGAAATTGCCCATTATTAGGGTGTTAGGTTGTACCCTAATATTTTCCAGTGTATTAAGAAATGAGGAGTGGGAATCCTGGGGCATGGTGGGGGATCTGTAGCAAGCTACAATTTGGATTGCGGTCTTGCCCAGAGTTAGTTGCACTTGAATAATCTTGGATGCATTATGCTGAGCAACTAGCCTGGAGGTGTAGATATCCTTAATGAATATGGACACGCCTCCACCTTTAGTGTTTCTGTCCAGGTTAGGTGGCCTAAAGGTGTGGTATGAATTATAGCCTGGTAATGCAGGGGTACTCTCTGGAGCCTTGAACCAGGTCTCTGTCACTGCACAGATGTCAATGTTCTCCATTTTAAGGAGTGCCTCGAGAGAGTGCATTTTGAGGTTTAGACTTCTAGCATTGAGTAGCAATACCCTCAGATTCTTCTTGCCGGTACCTGTTAGGGTGGTGAATTTGTCATTTGAACCTTGCCTAAAAAAGGCACTATAGTGGTGGCTAGAGCCTTAGCCAGTAGCCGGAATCCCAGGGGCGACAGGTGCAGGCCATCTCTGGCAAAGCATCGTGGCTTGTTGATCATGTCATCCCAGGCAGACAGATACTGGATCCCCTTAGAATGACACCAGAAGCTTAGCCAATCGCTGAAGTCAATCATTTTGTCCTTGTACTGTGGTATCATTCTGGGTGAAGGCAGGATGCTACTCAGGGCTAGGGTCATACCTACCTGGGCTACAAGATTGGACAGCTCCTCCATGTCCCTTTTCATGTAGTCCAAGGAGGTACATCTCAGGTCATTCACACCAACATGGACAATGACAGAGTCATATTTGTACTTGTTGTGGAGTGACCTGAGTGCATGCGTTATGTGGCGGATCCTGGCACCCGACTGGCAGCTGACAGTAACTTTCTCCTTGTTTAGCCTGGTGAGTGGAACATCAGTGTGCCTGACTATAGAGTCACCTATGACTAGAGTGTTGGGTACGTTGTTATGCCTTATGGGCTGTGGTTGAGAGGCACACTGAGATTGTGAGCTATGTGTTATTTGGGTTGTGTTGGGGGGTGGAGGTTGCTTGTGTTTCTGCTTTGGAGGTACCTGTTGCTTGGGCAGGTTTTTACTGAGAGCCTCCATGAATGTAGGTGTGGGTTTTGTGTTTCTATGTCTGTGTTTTGGTGGTGTAGGTTTTGAGGGACTATGTGCTGAGTGTGTGCGGTGCAAGTGTTTACCTTCTCCTCTTGACAGTCTAGTCCAGTCTTGGATGACGAGAGCTTTGCTTCCAGTTTGGCTATATAAGTGCATCTCTCACAGGTTGTAGTGTTGGGTGGTAGGAGGAGAGGGTTGTCTGTGTACATGAGCCAATTACTGCATTGCCCCAAGATGCCCAGATTCATCAGGGAGACAGGAGAAAACACCAGGAGCTGACCCTTAGACATGCCTGGAGAGGTGCTTATTTGTTAAGTACTAAAAACTGTTTCCTCTAGACAGTGAGGAAAGTTGAGTGCTGTAGTAATTTGTAGCTTATTTAGTGCTTACAGTAAGTTCCGAACAAGTGCTGAGCTCAAAGAAACAGACGAGTGCTGAAACAAAAAACTGGCTAGTTGTAAGAAACAAAATTAAGCTAGAAGGCTTCCCTCCAACACAGAAAGGCTTGGGGGCCTAGAAGCCTACAAATAGTCCTGGACACAGCAAATCTATATCCAGGCTAGACTACCCACAGGAAAGGAAGGAAACAAGCTTAGAAATTTTTTTTTTTTATAGTGGAAAGAGAGAAAGGAGTAGCAGAAACTAAGCTGATTGGCCTTCTCAAATGTTCTCCCTGTACTGGGTAGAATGAGGTAATGACACTAGACTGGGAGGAGGGTCCCAGATCAAATTTACACTAGGGGTGGGCAACTGCAAAGCCACCAACTATAAAAACACTATACCAACAGGGAGGGAGGGGCGAAACAAACTGCAGAAATGGTATAAGAGAAATGAGCTGTATGTTGATAGTCTTTGGTTTGTCCCGTAAATTCATCTGATTTGTACAAGATCCAATGTTTGTAAAAATATATACCATCACACTCTATATATTCCACAGTCTCTTTACAGATTTATCCAAATAAAAGGAAACAAAGTGTAGAATTGCATGTATTCCATAAAACAGGAATGATAGATGAGGGATATAAAAATTCACATTGTTTCAACGGCTGATCCTTCATATTCAGCATTGTTTGCATTTTTTAATTGTGATTGTGCAATTTTTGTATTTTGTTTTGTTTTAGTGATTGAGCACTTGGGACCCTGTTGTGGTATATGAGTGCAATAGTGTACTCCAGGAATTACCTAAGTCAGTGGCAAATGAAACAAGTATATCATGTTGTGCAGCATATATTACTAATATGATGTTAGTAATCAGAATCTTAAAAATAAAAAAATATATATATATTCAGCAACAGGATGGCACATAGGAAATGTTCCACATCACTGAACAAACAGGACAGTGAAGGGATCAAAATAAATGTTGTCACTACTTGTCTCTGTTGAAGTTGTGACATGTTTGATGAGGCATAATTGCAGATCTGATTAAAGGGACCAAGTTGTTTAACCTGGAGCCTGAAAAGTACTATAATTGCTAAACTGTTGGGTAGTGGATTTGTCAGATATGCTAAACTGTAGCATACTGTGGACAGGTGATCTCAACCTCTTTTTTGCTTACTTTAACCATATGTATAGTTCTGTAATCATATTTTGCAATAGAAAAATTTTTCGTGTGTTGCATTGTACAGATGGGCTCTTTCTATACAATCCTCAACAGAGTATAACTAGTGAGTAAAGGAAAGATTTGCAGAGAAGTCCCAGAGTCATGTGTTAGAACCTGTTGTGAACTCATGTCGTTGCAGAATGTAGGTGCCATATTATAAAGAATAACCAAATGTCCCTGAGCAGATGTACAGAGAAACCTGACAGAAAGACCCAGATACAGCACAGGAATGCATGTACAAACAGATTATTCACACTTCTTTAAATGGCTTTTAACTGGATTTCATGTTGTTGGAGTGGAGTTTTTGTTGACTGGTGTTAAGCTATGGCTAAATTTTGTTAATGGTACAACTTTGCATGTGGTGTGTCTGATAGCCTGTTATGGCTGTAGATATTCAGATCTCATGTTTTAGGAAGTCTCGGTTCAGGGTGGCTGCATTTGAGGAGCTTTTGAAGGTAGCAATGGTGGTTTATGAGGCTGCGATAACAGACTCATGTGGGTAGGCAACTTTTTTTATGCCTGCCCTGCTGTGTAATCATGGAGTTAGTGCATTTGGAGATGGTGGTATTTAGGTTCAGTCCCCCATATCTTTCAACTTCTTAGCAGAAGAAATCTGGACAAAAACTAAAATAAGGAGGGGACAAAGGCCCCCAAAAAGTGGCAGATTTTAAATATTGTTCTTATAAACTTAGAAAGTTGATGTAATAACAGGATTTGTGTTAGTGTGCATTTTCTGAAGGATGTGAAGTCTGAAACTCAGATGTATGTCATTATTTATTGACTTCAATCCTCAATGATTTTCCAGAAAACCACTAATTTTATGAGGAACACACCAAATATATGGAACTGTATATTATCTTAATGCACTCAAAGCTCTAAAGGGGGGAGCAGTTAAAAATCAATAAGAATGGTTTTGTTTTGTATTTTTTCTTATGTAATTTGCCAAATTTGATTGTTCAGCACCTAAACCAAAGAGAAGGCTACAGCAGTAGAGTTTAAACAGGCTTGACAAACTGTGTGAGCACAGGCAGTAATATTTTGGATAGGAAGTTAGATTTCCATCTAGTTATTCCTTTTATATATCCATTTTAGGGCATCCATAATTTTTTATCATTATTCTGAAAATGCATACGCGCAGAAATCCTCTAATTTTTAAGCTTTTTAAGATAATAAGTATGAATAGTTTAAAAGTGTTCCAATTTTTGCTTTCCTAATTATTTTGCCTTTGTCCATGATTTCATTTGTTGGGGGTCGAGAGTCATATTTCCAGTAGGTAGTAACAGTTCTGAAAAACAAGTGAATCAATCATATGTAAAATGAAATTACATATGTTTTGACTGTTGTTGCCAGTATGAAACTGTAAAGAGTACTAGTTTAAAATACCTGTATCATCTACCATCCACTATTTGGGATATTACAGTTCCTTCAGCTGTCAGATAAGGCACCGTTTTGTGTTTTATTTTTCTCGGTTTTCTCCCCTTAATAGTGTTAAACCACAGCTAACACTGTGTGAATTTGTACCTAAAGAGATTACCTTCTTTGCCTACTTAAACTCATTTTTACCTTTTCTCATTTACATGTATTTGAATATGCAAGACTATCATTAGGAATTAATTCCATGATTCCATCAGTACACCTTACTTTTGCTAGCCTGTTACATTGTACATATCCTGGTCAATGCTCCTGTTACCGTTTTATCCCCATATTATGCTCTACTTTTAAAGTTGTGTACTGCTTTCTAGTTCAGTACGTTCTCTATTATAACATTCTGCCTGCCATCACTCTCTGAATGAAGAATCACTTCATTCCCTTGATTGAGAATTTTCACCTTCCAATTTGATGCTGTGTCATTTACTTTTTACATTTTTTCCTACCTGGATTACATGCTCTGTTTCACCAGTGGTTATTACATTCAGGCAATTCATGGTATTGACTTAGATTGCCACAGTTAAACTGTACGTAGATGGAGCACGTAGCTTACCTTCAGACCTGTGAATCTTTATTGTGATAAGCACTGTACCCTTCAGTGTTTGGTAACTTTCTTCCGTTGTGCTCACCAGCAAGTAATAGAGCATTCCAGCTTTGATTTAAAAATGACCAGTATGACAACCTGAATACATCTTTATTTATTTATTTTTTGACATTTGGTTACCAGGAAAGTCTGAACTGTATAACTGTATCTATTTTCAGCACAGGCCCAGAGAGAGAAATGCTCCACAAATAAAAGAAAAGAATGTTTCTGTCCATAGGTGAAAGGCGACATCTTACTGTAAATAAAAAGATTAATACAAATATTAATACACAAATGACATGTAGAATAATACACATAGACCAACATTAAAGCAAGAAAAATGCAATAGCATTTAGCACCGAAATGTGTTGACATGTTATAAGTAAGTGAGTTTATTAGTCATTTATAAAGCAAATGTCTGAGTGAAACATTCAAATAGTGGATAAAGAGGAGGAGAGACAGTGTGGAGATAGCAAGAAATAATAAGTATTTGTTAGAGGGGATAAGTGGAGTAGATATGGGGGACGGATGAAATAAAGGGTGAAAACAACATTAAGGCTAAGTAAATAATACCAAAGAAAAGAAGAGATATGACTTATATGGGTATGAGTGTAAAAGGAGTTGAAATTATTAGCCAGGAGAACAGCAAATGCAAAGGCAGGAGTCAGAGAGCAATGCATTTAGTTGTGGCTTAAATAAATGGATGTTATGTATTTTCCTGATTAGCACAGAACTGTATTCCAGACTTTTGCAACACATCTGTACAATATTAACTTGTGTAAATCAGGAATTTTCAGGATTGCCAGCTGCCTTCCTGGATCAGGTGGAGTTTCTCCCTCTTTGTAAGTGATGTAAGGTCCTTAAGCCATTGCAGTTTCAGTTTACAGTCTCTGCTTGGATTCTTTGCTGTAAATTTTATTTCTTTTGTCCAGATGCTTCACTGAATACCACCAGATTGACAATATTTTAGTCAGGACCAAGAGACCAAGCATGCTGTACATCTCTAATAAATTTTTATGAGGTTTAGCATTATTGGATTTAGTTACATGCAGAGGGGACATGTCCTTTTGTGTTAAGTGTACAGGTTACAGCTTTCAGGTTAACATATATATATATATATACATATATATATATATATATATATATATATATATATACACACACTCACACACACACACATATATATATATATAAATATATATATATATATATATATATATATATATATACACTCACACACACACACACACACACACACACACACACACACACACACACACACACACACACACACACACACACACTCACACTACCTCAAGATGATTGTCACTTGATGTGACAACACAACCCCATGTGCAAAATGGAAGAAAAGAGGTTATGGATATTTATCTATACGGTATATACTGTATATTGTTGACAGGTTAATATTTGGATGCTCTTTGATCTAGTTGGCCTCAATGAATTCTGTTGCTTTACATGTGATATATGCTGACACTAAACCTCTAAGCAGTCTGTGCCCATGAAATGAGAAGGCTTTTCTCCTCAGTCCAGGAAAAGGCATTCACCTTGTTATAGCCATTGACGGAGAGCTCCCCACATGGTCATTTCCCTGCTTCCTGGGCTTGTAAATGAGCCGCTTGGCCCAGTTGGCATAGACTGAGATCCTTTGCACTAACTCTGTATTGTGTACATCTAGACCAATCAGTAGGCTTCTCTATATTAGACTCGCAAAGAAGAAATTGATGACAAGGACGGACAGGATAGAACTTGCAAACTCCATCTTATTGTGTTGTGACATCACTGGTTGTCCCTGTAATCTGTGCAACATCTACAAATATCTGTAAGTGCAGAATCTCGTCTGTTCAAGCCACTCCCTTCTTCATGGTTATTTTCTTACCGTTCAAAGTTTACACAAGTGCTATATCGCCTTCTTCTCCTTTAATGGCATTGTAATGAAGTCACGCATTTCAGATTTGAAGGCAGTAATGTACAATGGATGTCAGGCCTTAGATAATTTCACTTGTTTTCCTTCAGTTGATGCTATATAAATGTAAACACAATTTTCTTCTGATTGTTCAAACATTTGGATATATGTGCTACAGGACACGTACTACAGCATCAGAGATAGATTTATATTGGTTATCTATCATGTGTATTAGTTTGGGAATAACTTCACAGAGCTTACAAAATGAATTTATAGCATATGTCGGTGCTTTATTTACTACTTTTACAACTAGTACAGTACTTATTTTGTCATGTTTAGCTTCTTCGTGTCTTGAAAATTTGAAACTCATTTACTGGCATATGTTAGTCTGCTGTGACAAGTGTTAGCAGAACAATGCAATAAACATACAGAAGGTCAACATTTGATTGAATTCTTTTAATCCAGTTGATACAAAGAAATGTGCCCTAAAAGAAAGGCATTGGCATTTAGCCTGTAGGAGGTGATTCAGGTGATAAGAATTTGGTGGCTGTTGTCTTTACTCCTGAATGACGTAAAAGTGGATCTGAAAAAATTCTGTCTTCCTGTGTCTCCCTAAAGAAGGGCATTTTTGTAAAAGTCTTAATTCTGTAGTCTAGAATCAAGCATATAACATCATGATTACTGAGACTAAAAGCAAAATATAGTTAATTTGTGATTAATGAGGCAAGGACAGTGCCATCATGTTCAGTAGGGCTGGAGGCAAAGACAGTTCCATCATGATTACCAGGTCTAGATGAAGGGTAGTTATATTATGATTACTGAGACCAAAATTAAAGTAGTTCATATTGAAAAAACACAGAGACTAATAGCATAGAAATGTGAATACTTCTTCAAATGATTGAAGTCATGAAACAAAAGTCTTTTCAGGCAAGCATTCACAAAACTAGATTATAGACGATGTTCCTGAGCAGATTGCAGATGGATGTCTGTGTCTAACAAGCCTCCAGATTTTATGTTCTCATCAAGGCTTCAGGAAAGAATCAGTGAACCAGAAGAACCCTGTATCATCTGTGGAAATGTAAAAACACAGGCCTGGCAGATGTCAGAGTGCCTGAGAACATGTTCTGTGTCTGCAGTTACAAAACTGATCATGAGGATAGATGGATTTGTCTTAAATATTCACATTTCTAAATAAATCAGCCTTGTTCACAGATGGACTCAATTAACAATACTATATATTTTCTTAAGAGAACAATATTACAGGAGATGCTATAGATTTTCTGCTGTTAGCCCCACACACACACACACACACACACACACACACACACACACACACACATGCACGCATGCACGCATGCAAACACATGCACACATGCACCACATGCACACACACATGCACACACACACAAAAACACACATGTACACTTACGCACATGCATACACATGCATACTCTGATTCATGGAAGGATATTGGTTTAGTAAAGAGGATGTGTTTCCTTCAGATACCTCAACAAATATTCACCTATCATGACAAAATGAGAAATATGAGTGTGGCTGGGATATACCATGCCGACATGAAGTGCATCTTGATAATAAATCCATATCTCTCTAGTTCCACAATGTCCATTTCAAAGTCAGATAATACGTTCTCAGGAAGTTATACATTTCATTTGTCCTTTTAACATAAGAAGCAATATTATTATTGCAAAACAACATGCTGAGCAGCACTGGTTCAAATCCCAGAAGAGACCTTTCTTTTATCTCATTTCCAAAAATATTCAAACATCTAATTTTGTTATATACATTTTGAGACATAGGGCATTTTGACCCAAGTCATCAGATCTGTAATATGACTGATGAGGGTAAGTGTGGTATTATCTCATTTAGTTTACTGTTAAGGATAAAGAGGTGCCACAAGTGTATCAGAATGTTCAGATGTGCTGTTTGGAGCAGATCTTCCCACAGTGCATTTTGCAGCTGACTGGCATACCTCGGGAGAGATTATGGCCTGCTTTTCGTCAGTGTGGAATTACGTGGCAGTGGAAAGTGCACAGGCCACACATAGTTTGTATTTTATATAATTCACCCATGATATGTATACTATGAAATTGTTAAGTTTCACTTAAATTATGTGACTTGCAAGGTCACTGCAGATCCTGTATTATCGGCTTTATTTTATTTTCAGTCTGTTAAATGGGTAGGTGGGCTGGCAACAAACCCTTTTCAACCACAATCTGGGCCTGACAAATTGGCATACAACAGATAGAGTGGTTCTTAATACATTACCAAAATGAAACTGGTAAAATATAAGTTATCACAGTTGAGGCAGGGTGCTGCACATGACTGGGTCATGGTGACCTTCCAGTGAATAGCTGAGTGCAAATATTCAGTTAAGAAAACCAAATTTTTACATTTTAGCAGCTTTTGCATTATGGCAAGATACATCAAGACTAAAATATTACCAGCTACCACTAACGACTGCTATACTAAAGGACAAATAGTAATAAAATGTGTGATAGACCTCATGGAATCTGGTGTGTGTGTATGTGTATATGTGTGTGTGTGTGTGTGTGTGTGTGTGTGTGTGTGTGTGTGTGTGTGTGTGTGTGTGTGTGTGTGTGTGTGTGTGTGTTTGTGTCTTTTCCCTATCTATTTGCGTACCTATCTCTGTGTGCATGCATATTCCTCTATTTAAATCAATGCAGTTTTCCAGTTGTACAGCACAATATTCTGTATCAGTGAAGCATTATAATACAGAAGGTTAATGGAGTTCATTCAGTCATGGTACTAGAAACCAAAAACACTTGGAGAAATTAAACCCTAAAGAAGGTTAAAACTGGAAAGCTGAAAAGCCAGTGAGATGAGATTACTTATTCAGGACACCATCTGCTGTTGACTAACTAGGTAATTATTAAGGCGATCAAATGGGAGGGTAGGTTTGAGCATCCAATGACCATGGGAATGAAGAGTGTTTCACTCTGCAACAGCGCCACTCTCTGGTGGGATCAGGAAGCAATAAAACATTGCTTGGCAATGTTTCAGAGATGGCTAACAAATGTCCACGTGCTGCATGCAGGGGAGGATGCATGCATGCGTGTACTGTGTCATTGTATGCCAGCTTCCAGAGAAACATAAACACATAGGTAATAAAGAGAAAACATAGCCAAATGCAGTATGAAGTGGTCACCTTGTCCTCCTCTTCCTGGCATATGGGTGACCCATGCTCAGATAGATTAGAGGCTCATTCAAAGAATTGCATGTGAGGCTTTACTGCCTCCATGAAGCTTGGGTCCTATGGCTAGATGGAGTATGGAGTAGCAGGCAGAGGAAACAGAGCTAAGTGGTGGACTTTTTCAAATAAAGAAGCTTTACCAGGTCAGAACTCCTAAACTGTCCTCAAACACAGGGCACTTCTGCAATGTCAGTCTTACCCTTAGAAGAAGGGAAAAAAAAAGCAAAGAAGCAAAATAAAAAAACATGCATAACACATGATTTGGAACAGAACCACCACTGGAAGTCTACTAATGTTTCACTGGCAGCTAAAAACAGTCTAGTTTCAGTAACAACAGCACTGTCTGCTCATTAATAAAGACAGAATGTTGTTATATACATCTTAAACATCCCCACATTTCTCATCAAGGCTTCAGAAAGTAATCAGTGAAGCAGAAGAACCCTGCATCATCTGTGGAAGTGTAGAAACACAGGCCTAGCAGATGTCAGAATGCCTGAGAGCAGCTTTAGTTTTGTTCGCTTCATCATAAAATTATAGCTGGAGGGTTGTTTATCTTCCAGCAAAACATATTAAACAGATCATCTTATGCTATTAACTTTCTAACTCTCTAGTACTAATTTTAAAAAGTGTGCCTGTCTCAGGCTTTTCACCTCGTTTTTTTCTGCTTTATCTTTTATTCTTGAGCTCTGAGGTTATAAGAAATTAGATTTTTAGGTGTCACGACAAACTCAACATTACAGTTCTAGACCCAGGATGTCTGCTGATTGCTGATATACAAATGAAAATGGTGGACTTGGCTAAGCTGACTGCTTTATCCATATCACTTTGTACCTGGCTGCCTTCCTCTGCACCTCATCACAGTCTGATAATTCACCTGATTGACAGTTAAACTGGCAGATCCCCTGCCATGTTCTCAGTGAAACTCACCATGGGCACTACAAAGAAATAATGTTCAGAAAAATGTGTGAGCAAATATATTTAAAATAAGAGTACAGACAGGGACATTTTCAAAATCTTAATTAGAAATGACATTAATAAAATGTCAGCAAACTTTTTTTTATTAGCTACAACACTCTGTGGGTTTATCTTTCTGGATTTAAGTAAATTATTTTTGCATTTTGTTATCCTGAACACTTGCTGAATCTTTGCTGCCATGTTGCTGCTGAATCCTGTGATTACTACTGAGATGTTTATATACAAAATACTCATTTGAAATTTTATTGTGTAACTGCGGAAGAAAGCAGAACATGTTAAAAACAATTTAGACGGGGAAGAACATGATAATAATGGGGCATCAGGGGTTGGGGTCTGAGGCACCTGGAAAGGGGTACTTGCATATTCGACAGCATGGATAGGTATGGCACTATTCTTCCACTGACTTAGTCACATCTTTCTATTTAAAAGGGCCATAGCACATCTTTTGCATTTCTGCTATAGTATGGCGATGTTCTGCAGATGTTCCATACTTCATGTAGATCAGTGTGTATGCTGTAATTAGTCAGCCACTGGAGTCAGAGAGCATGTGCATATAAGTTACTGAGCACGTGCAAAATCAGTGCCATTTTGTATAGTCATTCAGTGTGAGTGCAAGTTTGAATGGAGATGCACATGTGAGTGTGTTAGAAGTAATGGGACAGTCAGTAAGCATATGAAGTTCGAAGTATATGTTCCAGTTACAGCTCCTGATGTATTTATGTATAATAAATTACTTGAACCCATCCTGTGCCACAGTGTCTCATTTGAACACACGAGACATGAAGCATGGTGTCGGAATGGGGCCCGAAGTTGAAGCAGCTCACAAACCATGAGGCTCGCAGTTAGAAGAGTGATATACAGGTTATTTGAAGGTACTTAAAATTGCTTAAGTGATTTTCAGTTGCCAAATGTGGCATAGTGTTCAAAGTAATTACCGAGTTATTTGAAATGTCCGAAATAGCAACATACTGATTCAAGTGTTTGAAATATCTCTGAAGGGTTTAAAATGTTCAAAAAGGCTAAAACATCCAAATTTGTTCACAATGTATGACTTTTTCCCAGTAACTAAGATTTTTTGAAGTGTCCAAAGTGTCCGGAGTGTCCGAGGTATTTGCAGTATTAAAATAAAACATTTTTGGAGAGATTGCTGTGCATTTGAGCAAAATTAGAAGTACCAGGTCTATACTTAAGGTTAAAAGAAATTTGTTGTTAAGGCAGAGGGTTTTTGCAGACCTGAACTGCTGGTATTTGATAATAATTGCTGAGAACTGCTGGTGTTTGATAATAATATTGCTGAGAACTGCTGGTGTTTGATAATAATATTGCTGAGAACTGCTGGTGTTTGATAATAATATTGCTGAGAACTGCTGGTGTTTGATAATAATTATTGCTGAGAACTGCTGGTGTTTGCTAATAATATTGCTGAGAACTGCTGGTGTTTGATAATAATATTGCTGAGAACTGCTGGTGTTTGATAATAATATTGCTGAGAACTGCTGGTGTTTGATAATAATTGCTGAGAACTGCTGGTGTTTGATAATAATATTGCTGAGACCTGCTGGTGTTTGATAATAATATTGCTGAGAACTGCTGGTGTTTGATAATAATATTGCTGAGAACTGCTGGTGTTTGATAATAATTGCTGAGACCTGCTGGTGTTTGATAATAATAATTGCGGAGAACTGCTGGTGTTTGATAATAATATTGCTGAGAACTGCTGGTATTCGATAATAATATTGCTGAGAACTGCTGGTGTTTGATAATAATATTGCTGAGAACTGCTGGTGTTTGATAATAATTGCTGAGAACTGCTGGTGTTTGATAATAATAATTGCGGAGAACCGCTGGTGTTTGATAATAATATTGCTGAGAACTGCTGGTGTTTGATAATAATATTGCTGAAAACTGCCGGTGTTTGATAATAATATTGCTGAGAACTGCTGGTGTCTGATAATAATATTGCTGAGAACTGCTGGTGTTTGATAATAATATTGCTGAGAACTGCTGGTGTTTGATAATAATATTGCTGAGAACTGCTGGTGTTTGATAATAATTGCTGAGAACTGCTGGTGTTTGATAATTATTGCTGAGAACTGCTGGTGTTTGATAATAATTATTGCTGAGAACTGCTGGTGTTTGATAATAATTGCTGAGAACTGCTGGTGTTTGATAATGATATTGCTGAGAACTGCTGGTGTTTGATAATAATATTGCTGAGAACTGCTGGTGTTTGATAATAATATTGCTGAGAACTGGTGGTGTTTGATAATAATATTGCTAAGAACTGGTGGTGTTTGATAATAATATTGCTGAGAACTGGTGGTGTTTGATAATAATATTTCTGAGAACTGCTGGTGTTTGATAATAATATTGCTGAGAACTGCTAGTGTTTGATAATAATATTGCTGAGAACTGCTGGTGTTTGAAAATAATTGCTGAGAACTGCTGGTGTTTGATAATTATTGCTGAGAACTGCTGGTGTTTGATAATAATTATTGCTGAGAACTGCTGGTGTTTGATAATAATATTGCTGAGAACTGCTGGTGTTTGATAATAATATTGCTGAGAACTGCTGTTGTTTGATAATAATATTGCTGAGAACTGCTGGTGTTTGATAATAATATTGCTGAGAACTGCTGGTGTTTGACAGTAATATTGCTGAGAACTGCTGGTGTTTGACAATAATATTGCTGAGAACTGGTGGTGTTTGACAATAATATTGCTGAGAACTGGTGGTGTTTGATAATAATATTGCTGAGAACTGCTGGTGTTTGATAATAATATTGCTGAGAAGTGCTGGTGTTTGATAATAATATTGCTGAGAACTGCTGGTGTTTGATAATAATTGCTGAGAACTGCTGGTGTTTGATAGTTATTGCTGAGAACTGCTGGTGTTTGATAATAATTATTGCTGAGAACTGCTGGTGTTTGATAATAATTGCTGAGAACTGCTGGTGTTTGATAATAATATTGCTGAGAACTGCTGGTGTTTGATAATAATATTGCTGAGAACTGCTGGTGTTTGATAATAATATTGCTGAGAACTGCTGGTGTTTGATAATAATATTGCTGAGAACTGCTGGTGTTTTATAATAATATTGCTGAGAACTGCTGGTGTTTGATAATAATTGCTGAGAACTGCTGGTGTTTGATAATTATTGCTGAGAACTGCTGGTGTTTGATAATAATTATTGCTGAGAACTGCTGGTGTTTGATAATAATTGCTGATAACTGCTGGTATTTGATAATAATATTGCTGAGAACTGCTGGTGTTTGATAATAATATTGCTGAGAACTGCTGGTGTTTGATAATAATATTGCTGAGAACTGCTGGTGTTTGATAATAATATTGCTGAGAACTGCTGGTGCTTGATAATAATATTGCTGAGAACTGTTGGTGTTTGATAATGATATTGCTGAGAACTGCTGGGGTTTGATAATAATATTGCTGAGAACTGCTGGTGTTTGATAATAATATTGCTGAGAACTGTTGGCGTTTGATAATAATATTGCTGAGAACTGGTGGTGTTTGTTAATAATATTGCTGAGAACTGCTGGTGTTTGATAATATTGCTGAGAACTGTTGGTGTTTGATAATAATATTGCTGAGAACTGGTGGTGTTTGATAATAATATTGCTGAGAACTGCTGGTTTTTGATAATAATATTGCTGAGAACTGGTAGGTGTTTGAGCAAGACTATGATATTTTCAAACAGGCTGCATTTCCTGATAAACGTGCATGTACAGGGTATTTGTGCTTCTCAATTTAGCTGGCTCAGAGGCCATTGAGCAAGAACGCTCTTTTGTGTATGCACCTGCTATGTATGCAGGGGAGGGGGAGAACTGCCATATTGTGATACAGGCTGAAACACAGGAAGACCTTGAATGCTTAAAGCATAAATTTAGAGAAATGTGTAACCCTCAAATGAATATTGCAATGGAATGGCACAAATTTTACACAACAAATCAAAAGCCTGGTGAAGCTCTTGCAGCATATATTACTAAATTAAAAAAATAAAGCAAAAACATGCAGATTTGGTGAGCTACAAGATGAGTTGATAAAAAGACTGTTTTTTTTGTGGTGTTGATAGTGAAGCAGTGAGAAATATTTTGCTTTACGATAGTGAATTAACATTGAACAAAGCCATTGAGATTTACCAAATACACAAGCGTACAGAAAAGCATACAAATATGCTTTACAAATGAGAAAGGCATGTTTGCAGTATCTGCTAATGTGAATGTTGATAGTATACAGCAGAATGTTAAGATGAAAAAAATATATAAATCAAGAGGTAGTACTACACCCATCCTCATGGTGCATAGATTAGGACTAGGCTAGCTGCCCTTGTGGCCATTTTAAGTGTAGCCAATTACTCCATGTGAGAATCAAGCCCTGCACCTTGGGTCTATAAGGAGAACACCTTAACCAGTTTGCTTACCTCCCACCCTGAAAGGGCACTTTTAAATTTACATTTGTTTGGAAGGGAGATGCACATTCACACACCCCCACACACAGAAAGTGGGCTGGCCTAGTCTTACACACTACATATCACAGTAGTTATCACATGCACCACGGATTAAGTCATTGTTAATTGCTGCAATTGTGGAGGCAGTCATGAACCTAAACAGGGAAAAGTATTTAGCTTTTGGTCAGCAATGTCACAAATGTAAAAATTCAAATAATTTCAAAAGGCTTTGCAACTCTAAAGTGTTACAGATTTATGTTAAAAGAGAGTATTCAAAGAAGCAAGTAGATAGTTAGACAGACTGTAGCAAACTCCGAGAGCTGTGAGAAAACTTTCTATGTTGATGGTGTGTCTGTGATTTATGAAGCAGTTAATACAGTAAATTATCAGTTGTCAGCAAAGAGTGAAATACTTTAAACTCTACAAATTAATGGGAAACCTGTAGAGGTTAAAGTAGACACTGGATCCAAGTGCAATGTTATATCAGCACAAATGTTTGTAAAGTGAAAGCTGGTGAGAAACTTGATTCAGCAAAGTGTAAAAAACTTGTTACTTATGGTGATGAAGAGATTCAGACTGATGGTGCAGTAGTTCTTTCATGCCATTCTGCTAGAAACAGCTATGACTTGCAGTTTTACACAGTCAGACGACACCAGCAGTCAGTGTTAGGCCTCAAAGGCATTCTGAGAATGGGACTGATTTCATTTAATAAAGGGGTTCACCATAGAAGTATGAACAACAACGATAGTTTTACACAGAATATTTTAAGTGAATATGCTGATATTTTCAAAGACAAGCTAGGTAAACTTCCGGTCACTTATTCCATGAAGTTAAACCATGAAGTAAGTCCAGCTGTCAGACTAGCACAGAAGATCCCAGTAGCAAGAAGATTATAGGAAGTTACTCGCATAATGGCTCTAGGATCCTTACAAGCCTAGCCAAGTTCTTATCCTTATTTCCATGATCAGTACCTATTACCCCTGCCCAAGAGGGTCAGAGGTGAAACCCCCGAGGTGAATTTATGGTCACCTATCCAACTGTCCAGATTGCATTTGAAGAGGGTCAAACAGGTACTCTGTTTGATATGAAGTGGGAGCTTGTTCCAAAGGTCTGATAACCTCTGGGAGACAAATCTGTCCCTCCAGCAGGTTTTATTAATGTCACATACCAGGTTAAGGTCTGTAGAATGAGTAATCCGTGTACCATTTGACTTATGGATATGCAGCATTTCCAATAAAGCAGGATCAGAAATTGCCTTGTATGCAAGGCAGAGATCACCTCTGAGTAGTCTTTATGAAACAGAATAAAGTGAAAGTGATTTCAGACAATCCCCATAGGACAGATGCTAAAGAACTTGAATTTTCCTTGTGAGGAACCTTTGTGTTTTCTCCAATTGCTGCAGGTAGAAAGGTACATACCAAAAGGGGCATTGTACTCAGTTATTTGCCTGATGAGGGAAGAGTACAGGGAGGTTACAACTTTTTTTCTGGAGGTAATGCCCTTACTTGTGAGATGAGCAACATAGAATTGTTATTTATTTATTTATTTACATTTGTTTATTGGGATAATCAGTCTGGACACATGTCCATTTACAATGGATGCCCAGGCAGCAAAGCACCACATTCAGTACAGAAAAACAAATATTTGAACAAATTGATAACAATATGATCATCTATACAGAAGCAAAAAATTGACAGATAAAAATACAAGTTTTGATACAAAAACAAAGTTTGATACTAGATAAAAAATACAACTTTCGATACAGGAACATAAATTGACACTAGACAAACATTATAACTGACTACAGAGACAGACAGAGACTACTCTTAGAAATTAATTAGTGCAAGTTTAGTATGAGCTAGTATAACTATTAGAAACTTGAGCAGAAAATATAATTCCTGATACTGTAGAAAAATTTCAGTAGGTATAATTGGATATGAAGCTATCTGGGGTGGTAGAAACAGTGAAGATTAGGTAATGAATGGACATAGCCAGGAATTCATTAAGTGTGATTTAAGTGAATTTTTGAACAGTTTAATAGTGGAGACAGAAAATAAAGCATGGGGAAGGTTATTCCAGGATTTAGCTACGTTATGGGAAAATAGTCCTTTACCTGCAGTGTTATTAGCCTTAGAGATACAAAGGAGTGATTTGTCAGTGGATCAAAGGGGACAATTTGATTTGTAGGGCATGAGTAGGTGACTTAGTAAAAAGGCCACTGCACAACGAACGTTGAAAACTCCAGCACTGTTCAAACCAAACCAATCCAAAGGCAGGACACCAGTTTAATCCACAGCTACACAAATTTATTTCAGACTTAGCGCTTTCACCTTACAAGGCATCATCAGAGTCAAAAGGCTGTTCCAACAACCCTCATTTAAATACTAAAGTCTGTAAACAATAAAATCATAAATCAATTAATTAATTAAACCATTAAAGGAGATGGAATGGCAGCTTCGGTTAAATGCCATGGCCTACCCTGGACTTAATGATTACATTTCTATTAAACCACTCTTGGTGCATAGATCCCAGGTTATATAGGAGTGGACCTATGTACATTTAATTGCACTACAATCATTAAAATAAAATAAGAATTATTTAACAATAATGTTTGCAATAAGAATGTTACTCAGCACCTATAGATCTGAATAAAATTATAAGTATTGAAACAAGTTCATTCAAGTTGGCTATTTAACATTTCAACGTCACTATTTAACATTTCAATGTCACAATTACTATCATATTTACTTCAGCATATCAACTGTATTTTAAGTGTTATTTAATCTTTTTGCAAAGGCCCTTTAAGGTGGATGAGTGTATCTTTAAATGTTTAAATGTTTGAATGGTTAAATGTTTTTATATTGACTGATGGTTTAATTAATTAATTGATTTATGATTTTATTGTTTACAGACTTTAGTATTTAAATGAGGGTTGTTGGAACAGCCTTTTGACTCTGATGATGCCTTGTAAGGTGAAAGCGCTAAGTCTGAAATAAATTTGTGTAGCTGTGGATTAAACTGGTGTCCTGCCTTTGGATTGGTTTGGTTTGAACAGTGCTGGAGTTTTCAACGTTCGTTGTGCAGTGGCCTTTTTACTTACTTGTTACCTGCTAGTGCCCTTATATAGGGTAATTTGTTTGTTTCTATCGTAGGTGACTTAGTGCTGGGGTTCTATCAGGATGTCTCACAATATTATAGGCAATGATTAGTTGATGGTAATTGAGAACTTGGGGAAATTCTAGCCATTGTAGTTCCTTTAGACCCTGACAGTGATGGATTCTGAAGGTGCAGTTATTAGCGAACTTGGCAATTTTCTTGTAACATTTCACACGTCTAGCAAAATTATGTTTTCTGATATGGGTAAGGATTGGTGCTGCATACATTAGAGTGGACAATAGATGGGTTTGGGCTAGGGAGATTCCCACTTGTTTAGAGAGAAAGTTTTTGTGTCTGTATAGTGTTCTCATTTTTTATGGACTTTTTTGATGGTTTGTGAGATGTGGACTTCAAACTGTAGTTTTTTGTCAATTTCTGCACCCAGGAGTTTGGTGTGATTGGGGGGGGGGGGGTGATGATAGTACAATTTTTGGAGGTGATTGAGAAGTATAGAGAGGTAGAAATAGATTTGTTGGGGGTGAAAAGAACCGATTTAGTCGTTTTGGGATTTAGGATAAGTTGGAACTGAGTAATCCAACTTTCCACTAAGATAAAGGAATCCTGAGTGAGTTGATGTAACGTGGTAAGGGAGGGTGCAGAGCAGTTAAGAGTTGAATCGTCTGCGTACTGTATGAGTATAGAAGGGTGGGTGGAGGTATGAAGATTGTTAGTGAAAATCGAGAAAAGAAGAGGACCTAATATAGAGTCTTGTAGTACACCTATGGTTGTTGGGAGTAGAGGAGATAGTATACCTTGCCATTGGACAGACTGCTGCCTATCTGACAGATCATTTTTAAACCAGGCAATAGTTGGAGGGGCAAAGGCTAGAGAGGCAAGGGTGTCTAGAAGTAGGGAGTGTGAGACCATGTCAAATGCTTTTGAGAGGTCTACAAATATAGCAGATACAAAGTTGTTGTTGTTTCTGTGTTGGTTTACCAGGTTAGTAAAAGAGAGAAGAGCAGTAGTTGTGCTGTGGTGTTGCCGGAAGCCATGTTGTGTGGAGGAGAGAAGATTGTGTAAGTTTAGAAAATTTATTACTTGAGAGTAGATACATTTTTTGAGTAGTTTAGATAGAGGGAATAGAATTGCAATTGGATGATAATTAGAGAAATCATAGGAATTACCGCCTTTGTGAAGTGGAATAATATATGAAACTTTCCATAGTTGAGGGATGTATGCTTCCTGTATGGAGCGATTGATAAGTATGGATGCAGGGTAAGATGTGGACTCAGAAGCTACTTTTAGGAAGTTAGCAGGTAGATTGTCTGCAGCAAGGGTGGTAGGCTTCAGTTTTAGGCGGTGTTTTTTAATAGTAGAGGTAGGAGCAGATGAGAGAGTAAAGGAGGGGATGTTATCAGAGTACTTGGTTGAGATATCTAAAAGTTTGTTTTTGATAGTTTGGAGGATAAAGTCAGGACAGATTCTGTAAAGTGTGGATTAAATTTGGAGGCTATGTCTTTAGTGTTGTTGGTGGAGGTGGGAGCTGGACTGTGGAGACATGGTGGTCAAAGATAAGGTTGCTGTGAACCTGTATGCCCAGGTCTCTCACCACTGAGTGTGTACTTAAGGTGTTATTATTGATGTGGTAGTTAGCAGGAACATTGCTTTTACCAAAAGGAATGATAATGCATTTTTTTGCATTGAGTTTAAGGTCATGATTTTGGCACCAATCATTTATTTGTGTAAGACCCTCTTGTAGGATGTTGACATAATTTGGAGATACTATGACCGCTCCCAGTTTGCAGTCATCAGCAAACTTTGTCAGCCATAGACCTTTAGTTTTTGCTTGTACCTCGGAGAAATAGATTCCAAACAGTAGAGGTCCCAGGACTAATCACTGTGGAACACCACTGGTTACAGTTCTGCTTTTGGAGGTGGATTCCCCTATTTTGAGTATATGAGTTCTATGAGTGAGCCAGTTAGTGAACCATCTAATGATACAATGCAGAGCAAAGTAAAAGCAGAAGTAAACAATATGGTGAATTTAGGCATCCTTATTCCAGTAGAACAACCAACTGAATGTGTATCGCCCATGGTCATAGGCTATAAGAAAAGCTCAGATGATATTTGCATATGGATTTATCCAATAAACTTAAACAAAGCACTCAAGCATCCTCATCATCCGATGTGTACAGTAGAAGAAGTAGCCATGTTCATGCCAAATTCCACTGTTTTCTCAGTCTCAGATACAGAAAGTTCTTTTTGGCAAATTTCACTGGATCACAGATCTTAATTGTTTAGCTACATTCAGCACACCATTTGGTGGATACACATTTTTGAGAATGCCATTTAGAATCAGTTCTGCCATTGAAGTCTTTCAACGTGCTATGGAACACATTTTTTTCTGGTTATCCATGTGCTATTATAGTAGACGACATTATTGTTGGGGGCAATGGTGAAGACGAACATGATAGAAACCTCTGGAAAGTTCTAGACCATGCACATGAAGTAAACCTTAAACTGAATCCTCAGAAATGTAAATTCGAACTGAAAGAAGTTACTTATGTGGGACATTTATTTACCAGTTCTGGCTTACAACCAGATCTGTCTAAGCAAGCAACAATTCTTGAGATGCTGGTTCCAGAAGATGTCACATTTTACAATGTTTTCTAGATATGGTCAACTATTTAGAAAAGTGCATCCTAGACTTACATGAGCTTTCTATACCATTATGTGAGTTGACATGCAAAAATGTGCACTGGTCCTGGTTGGAACAACACAAAAGAGCATTTGATATCCTAAAGAAGAAAATTGCCAGTCCACCCACATTGGGATATTATGATGTTCACAAATTTGTAACTCTTTCTTGTAATGCTTCAAAGTACAGCCCTGGTGGAGCATGTCTTCAGGAAGGCATACCAGTTGCTTATGTGTGCAGAACTTTAACGCAAACAGAGATGCATTATGCACAAATAGAGAAATAACTTTTGGCAGTAGTGTTCACATGTTCAAAGTTCAATGATTATGTTTACGGCAGGCCTATCCAAATAGAGACTGATCACCAACCTCTAGTGACAATTTTGTAAAAGCCAATGCATACCGCTCCAGCATGATTGCAATGCATGATGTTAAAATTGCAAAATTTCTATTTCAATATTGTTTTGAAAAAGAACAAATACTTGTACCTTGTTGATGCTTTGTCACGTGCACCCAGACAAATGAACAGAGCAGCATGAGAATGAAACAACAGAATTTGAAGTCATGGAAGTCATAAACTTTTCATCATCACAGCTTGATGTATTGAGAAATCACACAGCTTCCTTCAGAGCCAGTTCTCCAGAAGCTGAAAAACATTATCAGTCAAGGATAGCCAACACGACAAACCAGTTTACCGCTTGACATTCAGCAGTATTTTCCTTACCGAGATGAACTCATGATGAAGGATGGAATCATCATGAAAGGTCCAAAAGTGGCAATTCCTAAAGCATTACAACAAGAATATATCAACATTTTGCATCATGGTCACCCAGATATTGATACAACCAAAAGAAAGGCAAGAGACATTGTATTTCAGCCTTCTATGTCCAAAAATAGAGAAAGAAACTCTAGCATGTTTGGTTTGTAATAGCAACAAACAACATCAACAAAAATGACCACTTCATCTACACCAGATTCCTGAATTACCATGGTCGACAGTTGTTACAGATATTTTTGAATGGAATGGTCAGCATTACTTAGTGTTAGTAGACTCTTATTCAAATTGGTTTGAAATTGACCTACTTCCTAACTTGACGCCCAGCACTGTCATTACAAAACTGAAGAGACATTTTTCTGTCCATGGTAGTCCACACAAAGTTATGTCTGACAATGGTGCACAGTTTACAAGTCAGCAGTTTATCATCCACAGAGTTGACTAAACAAATAGACAATGGAAGTGCATTTATCAGACATTTCTTGGTTATCATACACACTTCTGTAGACAATTTATAGCTGCCAAGCCAATTTCTACATCTTTGGGAAGAGGATGGAAACCAGAGCACCCACAGAAAATACATGGGGGATATAGGAAAGATGGGTCTATATTACAAAATCGAAAACCTGTTTCAGCGAACACCACAACACTGACACACATAGCCTGAACCGCAAATATGCCGAACCCCCTAAACCATGAGATTTCAAATCTCGAATTGTCATAATCGGCCAACACCACCACGTGCTACATACTACATACCCAAACATAATAAATAAAACACATACATACACTAACCAAACCCTACTTCTAACCCTACACTAAACCTTACATACATTACTATGTATGCACTTACCTTAACCCGCACCCTAAAGTCTGTACCTATCGCACACTTACCCTACAGACATATACCCAAACAAAACCAATAATCCACACACATACACTTAACAAAACCCTACTTCTAACCCTACACTAAATCTTACATACATTACCTATCTATGTGTGTCACTGTGAGAGGTGACAATGGGACCGGTGTGTCACTGTGAGAGATGACAATGGGACCAGTGCATCACTGTGAGAGGTGACAAGGGGACCAGTGTATCACTGTGAGAGGTGACAATGGGACCAGTATATCAGTGTGAGAGGTGACAATGGGACCAATGTATCACTGTGAGGGGTGATAATAGAACCAGTGTACCACTGTGAGAGGTGACAATGTGACCAGTGTATCACTGTGAGTGGTGACAATGTGACCAGTGTATCACTGTGAGAGGTGACAATAGAACCAGTGTATCACTGTGACAGGTGACAATGGGACCGGTGTATCACTGTGAGTGGTGACAATGTGACCAGTGTATCACTGTGAGAGGTATCAAGTGGGACCAATGTATCACCGTGAGAGGTGACAATGGGACTGGTGTATCACTGCACTCTGCCATCACCCCCATGCCTGCATTATGTAGCTTCAAAAATGGCATATGTTGTCAGCAGCTTTACACCATCCAGTTATTCCCAGAAGTAAATGAAGCCTTTCAGCTTTGAGTAATTTTTTCATGTTTCTTTTTATATAATTTTCAGGGTAACAACAGTTCCTACTCATTTGGCACTGGAAATTCTCAAAGGATAACATTGAGCTTATAAAAAGATATCGAAATGTATAGCATGCAATTGAGTGTTAATTAAGACACCTGTAGTATAAAACCTCAATGCCTGTACTGATACTTGTAATACATGTATGTATGTGACATGCGCCATAGTTTTACAATACAGTAGACCTCTATTCCTCCTCCAGCCCTCCTCCATAACCTCTCCTCCATTTAAGAGGTGTCCTACACTCAGTGGCGGCTCGTAATATCAGACTGCAGGACTGCAGCTTCCCCATTTGTGAACCACAATGGTACAATCCAATCCAATAACTTCTACTAACATAGAAAGTGAATCCGGACTGCTGCCTTACCAGTCCGGATTGAGGAAGAAGGCAGCAGACTGCTGATGCCCCAGAAGTCTATGCAGTGCTAACAGCATAGACTGGAAGAGGATCAGACTGCAAGGTCAGCAGTCTTGGAACATTCGCAAACAGGAACCAGAAGTGTGCATTCCGGCACATGCGAACGCAGACGAGGATGAAACTGTTTACTTGCCAGAGCTGTTTGGAAGTGTGCATTTGGATTTATACATTATCACAGCTGTTTACTTGCCAGAGCTGTTTGGATGCATACATTATCAAAGCTGTTTCTTTGCGGAGCTGTTTGGATTTATTTTGCATCATTTCATTGCAAGTACATGCAGTGTGTGTGTGTGTGTGTGTGTGTGTGTGTGTGTGTGTGTGTGTGTGTGTGTGTGTGCGTGTGTGTGTGTAAAATGCCCCCTGGTAATTAGAGAATACCTCAGGCTTGAACCCTGTACCCAGGTAACAAGAGCCTGAATTCCTTACCCACCACCATCCGTGAAACTTTTGCAGATTTTTGCCTCATATTTTGTTCTGTTGTTTTCATCATAAAATCTGTGGTTTCTGAATTTTCGAGTCTGTTGATGGTGCAAGGGTGCAGTGGTAGCATTGTTGCCTAACAGCTAGATGGTATTTGGTTTGATTCTTGCCTGGGGTGCCTTCTGTGTGTACTCCCTGTATTTGGGTGTGAGTTTGCTGTGGTGCCCTCCCATGTTACAAAGATATGTGTCTATAGTATTTCTCCCTGGGCCTCTGCTGAAAATTGGATTTTGTTCCAAGTCAGACTTTCCTGATTAACAAATGTTAAATAAATTAAATTGACAGGCATTTGAATTTCAAATTTCATATTCTTCAGAAAGTACATAGTAACACAAAACTTTTCATTCTAGCAATTTTTAAGTTTATAAGATGAATATTTGAAATGTGTCCCTATTTTTGGGACTGTATTCCCCCATTATTGGTTTCGTCCAGGTTTTTTGTGCTAAGGTTGAGAGCTATGGTGAGAACTGAATTCACTGAATATGTTTGAGGGCTGTATTCCCCCATTACTGGCTTTGTCCAGGTGTTTTGTGCTAAGAGGTTGACAGCTATGGTAAGAAGTGAATTCACTAAATGATAGCCATTTAGGTTTCAGTCTTCCTCTCTTTCATAGAACAGCTGATTTGGTTTAGTGGTATGTTGTTCTGACTATTTTGCACAGGGTCCTGGGTTCAAGTAATGGCAGTGAAATGTATGGTGGTAACACAGTATTTTATATTAGCAACTTTCCAAGATTATACAAGCAATGTTTAAAATGTGTCCCTGGTTTTTGGGCTTTTGTCCCCCTCAATAAATGTTGGCTTTTTCCAGATTTCTTTTACTGCAAAGTTGAGAGATACAGTTGAGTGTCGAGTAGATTTTACAAGGAGCTGAGAGCTGCAGGGAAAGAGAAGTTTAGTGCTGCTTATGCAAAGTCTACTTGCATTGTTAATAGCACAACAGGTAGTGTACTTGCTTTTGATGCAGAAGACTGTGGTTCTACTCCCACAGAGGGTGGATGCTGCCTTACTAAGAATATCCTCTTTGGCGAAGATACAGGTATTTTATTTGTAGTTGAAACAATGAAATATAAAGTTGTTTGCTTGCAGCAACCTCTTCATTAGTTACAGATCTCTTTAATGTGGAATTTTATAGATTACTTTTACTTCTGCAGCGCTTGTGCATATTTACTGATACTGGTGGATTGTAAAAGTTTGAGTAGACTATTATGATGGAAATGTTCTTAATTGGGCAGTTTTGCCATTATTGGTGCATGCATTTTGTTTCATTTTTTTACTGGAAAAATGTTCAAAACAATAAATTTAAAACACCCTCTAACAACTGTACTGTATTATACAAGGAATATAATGTAATACCATCAAGAAGCTGTATCACACAACACATGTATGTCTTGTGTGCAAGGGGCCTATCATTTGAAAACAGCCCAAAGTTAATCTTTATACTAGCCAAATGTGTTTTCTTTGAATGTGGATTTCAATGCTGTGTCAATGAATGTGAGTTTCAAGGGCACAGAAGTTTTAATGCTAAGTCTATTTTCATTGTGAGACTGCATTGCATTGTTTAGCAGATGTCTTAGTGTTTGTGCTGTAAAATGCAAAATAAAACTTTCAAATGAAATCCGAATCATTGTAGAAGTAAAGCAGTATGCACATTACAGTGTTTATGGTAAATGGGGCGAAATAGCCAAGTAATGGGACATTGGAATAGCTGCAGGGAGGAGACTCCATTTGACCATGATTTTGTAAGGAGGAAGGGCAGCAAACTCAAAGACAGCCCCGGCTGAACTATACCTCTCAACTGTCCAGATTTTCACAGAATGAATAGATTTTTGCTTCTTATTTTTGGTTTGTTCCTCATAAAATTTGTGTTTTTCTGGCAAATCATTTAGGAATGAAGTCATTAAATAATGACATACATTGAGTTTCAGACTTCATAACCTTCAGAAAAATGCATGCTACAGCAAGACCTGTTATTCTAAGAACTAAGTTCATACAAGAGCAATATTTAGTACTGTTTGCATGTTCCCCCAATATATTTGGCATTGTCCAGATTTCCTGCATTAACAGGTTGAGAGGTACGTGCAAATAAATTGCTTTACAGAATTAGGCATATCCAAACTTCTCAACTGTCTCTGATTTTGGCTCAAAATGTTGCTCACCTTCTAATAATCCCTCCACAAAATGGCAATTTTGGAAGAAAATGTGGAGAGTTTACAATTAATAAATAACTGTAATAATCAGAGTTATAGATTACTTTTATTTCAGAAATGCATGTAGATTTGTTTATTTTGTCAGCTTCTCAAGTTAACAGTACTAATATTAAAAACATATCCTTTCTTTGACAGGTTCCCAGCTGTATTGTGTCGCTACTTTATATTTTTTGCATCACATTTTGGTCCATTTTTCATAAAATTGTGGTTTTCTGACAAATTAGAGGCAAATCATTAAAGTCTGAATTTAAAAAATAATGGCAGACATTTGAGTTTCAGATTTCATACCCTTCAGAAAATTAATACTAATGCAAGACCAACTATTCTATTAGAAAGTTTATAAGAGCAATATTTAAAAATTGTCCTTATTTCTGGGCCTTTGTCCCACTTCTATATATGGCTGTGTCCAGATTTCTTCTCTGAGGTTGAGAGGTATGACAAATGTGTCAGGGCCATCACAGTCAGCCAGAGACATTTCAAATTGTGACATACTTGTTACACCCCACTCCCCCATGTAGTGACTCTGGATGTGTCCAAGGCAAGGAGCAGATATGCAGTGTAAGTGTGCAGATAATCCCACCATCCAAGGTAGACACAAGTACTACAGAGGCTTTTCATCATCCTTGCTTGATTTTGCAGAATGTTCTGCTTTTCTGTCAAATTTTTATACTGTTGATTTATGCTTCTTATTATTCAGAAAGTTCCCATTGCTCTGTATTTAAGTAGCAATGCTTTCATGACTATCAGGTAAGCTGCATCCAGCTGTGTTCCATTAGGCCAGGTGTATTTCAGGTAATGAACCATTAGCTCTTTCCTGGTAATTGGGAATTACCATAAGAACTAAGTTTATACAAGAGCAATATTTAGTACTGTTTGCATGTTCCCCCAATATATTTGGCCTTGTCCAGTTTCTGGGACCTTAATTCTGTAGAGTATTAGGAGCTACATTGCTGAAAATTGAACACCTGGGTATCAGTTCCTTATGTCGGCTGTATTAAACCCCCAGGCTAGCTGCATAGCTGCTCTGAGAACTGCTAGTCACATAGGGAATGTTTACTGCTAACTTTAGTTTTATTGCTTCTGATTAGAAGAACATTTCTCTTATTTAATAGTTTTTTCTATTGTTGCTACCAAGAAAATGGAAATGTATTGTTACTATCTTTGTACATTGTCTCATTGAATATCTTGTGTAACTTGACCACACTAGCCTAGCTTGTGCTAACTGTTATTTTTCTCTCCCCTACTTTGTCTCTCTTCCTCCTTAGGTTTCCCTGCACTTTTTGTGCTTCCAACACTAGCCTATAGGAACCTAAGGACCCTCTCCAAATGCCAGCGGGTGCAACTTTCAGCCTTAAACTCCCTGCATCCCCACTTAAAGATACAAGAAAAGTATGTTTTCTGTCTAACTACTGACAGTTATTTCTCTACCATTGTACCATTGCTATAGGTGCCAAAGCACATTCTGAGCCAGGACAGCCAGCAGCCTCTACCCACTCTCTCTCTAACACTCACTTCCCCCTCTACTGTCTACACATAACTCCTCATCCTAACTCTCACTGTTCCCCTGTCTTTATACAACTACCTCCCTCACATAGCTACCTGCAATTACAGACCTGTCCACTAGGTGGCACGCTTCTCCCAATCTCATCTCACTCTTATCCTCCTGTATCTATATTACTTACCTTATTTTTTGTAGTGCCAGACCTGCTTTTTAGCTCCTCCAACTACACCCTATAATATACTATACTATCTACTACTACCATTTCTAGGTTCTCTCATCACTGTTCTTACCCACTTCTGACTTATCAAGCTTACCTTCTGTAGCCTGAACTGCTGATTGTTTCTTCTACAGCTGCTTCTTTACCTGTTTCTACCCACGCCATTCGCCCTGTGTGCTCACTCCGCTCCCCTCCCTACCCCCAATTCCCACCCACCCCCGGGGTCCTACACTTATACTTACTAGCCACACCCCTTCCTACCCCCAGAACTCTAGGTAAAGATATTATTTGCTCATCTACTTCCACTCCTTCCTTCTCAAACCTCTCCCCTTATTCTCCTCCCACACCCCTCACCACCCCTCATCCACACCTACTATAATTCCATACCTACGAATAACACACTTACCAACTCACCCATTTTAATGGATAAACTACACTCTACTGCTCATTTCTAACTACTTCCCATGCTTATACTACTTCCACCTCTCACTTTTGCCTTCATGCTCTCCTCCTATGAAACTCCATTACTTCCATTCTTTCACCACCCTAATAAACAAACCAGCTCCCTGTATCTACCCATCCTCTTTAACCATGCCAGCATAACAACTACACCCAGTTACCTACTAGCAAAATATCACATACTACACCACATTAGATATAACAACCTCAATCCCAGGAGATCCCTACTCACTAATAGCAAACACCCTAGTCCATACTATCTCAGACAACTCCACTTATTAACAGATGGAGACATGCACCCAAACCCAGGCCCAATAACAACCCTAATCTCACTACCCAACTCCAACCAATCCACTATTTTTTCCATCACTAGACAATCTAATTCACTCCTTGTAGCTCATCGTAATATTCAAAGCATTAACAATAAAATAGCTCAACTCCATGCCCTCTTAAAGGTCTACTCCTTTGACATTCTTTGTTTAACAGAAACCTGGCTAAAACCTGCAACCAAAGACAATGAAGTCATCCCATCAGGGTATAATATTCTACGACTCGACCGTGTAGCCAAAAAGGGTGGGAGGTTGCTATTCTATTTAAATTAGGATTACAATTAACCACTTATGACACTAAAGCACTACCTAATACCAGTGAAGAAATTCTCATATCCTAACTTGAACTTAACAATGCTAAAGCCATCTATATTATTTGTATCTATCTATCCCCCGGTAACAACAATATCACCATGGAAAACATCCTATGCTGGTTATCTCAACACCTGCCCCAAGAAACTATAATCCTTGGTGATATAAACATTGATTGGAATTGCTGTAGCAGCAGCCACCATACCACCCACATTAACCTTTATGGTTTCTCCCAAACCATCACCTCCCCCACCAGGATAAACAAACACAAAAAAAAAAAAGTACATTAGACTGGATTCTGATAAACAACCATCCCCAATTATATGAATCTGGAACCCTTTCTGATGACATAAGTGACCACTCACTTACCTATGTCACCAGGCATAAATCCTATTATCTCATTCCTACCACTATCAGGAATATCAGATACAACAAAACGTCAACCCTGATCTCTTCCAAAAGGAACTTCGAGCATGCAATTGGTCTCCCTTAAAATACCTCCCTCTAGAAGAAGCGGTTCAATACTTTAATTCTAACTTCTTAGCCATTCTTGATCACCATGCCCCAACCCGTACAATTAGATTCAAGATTAAATCTGCCCCTTGGCTTTCAAAAGGGACCAAACATAAAATCTAACTCAGAAATAAATACTGGGCTAAATGGAGAATAACCAAAAATCCTGTTGGCCAACACAATTTCAGAGAGCTAAGAAATAACACTAAGAAAGCTATACTATCAGGTAAAATAAACTACTACCTTCAATTTCAGAAGGCTAACCATAATTACCCACAAAAGTTCTGGGCGAGCATCAACCAATTACTACATCCAGATCAATCAAGTACACCAAACCCACAAAATACTGACCATGAAAATCCCATGTATACTGCCAATGCCTTCAATTCCTTTTTTACTGACACTATCCAAACACTAGCCAGTTAGTTATCATCTAGTAATTTTACTTTAAATACCTACAACCAAACTTCACCCCCCACCATTTCTTCTCCAACCAGTCCCAACAACCCATATTCTTGCCTAATCCAGAAATTTAAACCATGCTCTCCTTCAGCAGACCAAATACCTGCTGAATACCTACGGAAATCTGCCAAATTGATTGCTTACCCCATCTCCATTCTTATCAATAGAATTATTAGTGAAAGCTACATCCCTAGTATCTGGAAAGTCTCCCATATTATACTCCTTCACAAAGGTGGCAACTCCACCAAATTCTCCAACTATCGTCTCATAGCTCTTCTTTCTCCTTTGGCAAAGATCATGGAGAAATGCATACATAGGCAATTGCTAGATCACCTAATCCGCAATAACTTGCTCTCTAGCTGTCAGCATGGTTTCAGACCTTCCCACAGCACTACCACTGCCTTCCTTTCCTTTACAGATTGCATTAACAAAAACCGTAACTGCAATTTGCTCTCCTCAGCACTATTTATCGATCTGTCCAAAGCAGTTGATATGGTAAATCATCAAATTCTGATAGATATCCTCAAATCCCTGTCCTTACATGCACTCTCTATCAAATGGTTCCAATCCTACTTAAATAAATGACAACAGGCTGTACTTTGACATAACACTCTATCTACCCACCTACAAATTAACCTCGGTGTACCTCAGGGGTCCATATTAGGACCTCTCCTTTTCCTCCATATTCATCAATGACCTTCATCACGCAATTCCCAAGCCATTTACATACAATATGCTGATGACTCCACACTTGCATGCTCCGCTAAAACCACCTCTGACCTTCACTCCCTTACCCAAAATGTCTAACACTGTGAAACAATGGTTCACTCATCGTTGCTTACACTTAAACCCCAAAAAACTAAACTCCTCCTTTTCAATCCAAATTGTAAGTCCTCCCCCATAGATTCTTCTGTTTCTTCCATTAATGGCACCATTATATCACCCGATCTAACTATCAAGCTACTTGGTGTCACCATTGACAACAATCTTTCCTTTGACATACACATCAACAACACTTTAAATCTGTCAACAAAACACTTGTCTCTCTGTATAGAATAAAACCCTTCCTATCACCTACAGCTAGAACTACTATTGCACATACTCATCTAATCTCTACACTCCTCTATGTCTCCACCATTTTCACCAATCTATCTAAGAACAACCTCAGTAAGTTGGAAAACTCCTACAATAATATAGCCAGATTTGCTACTGGCAACCCATTTAGAACTCACCACTGTTTTAATTTAAAGCAACTTGAATGGTTGGAACTACAGAATCTGATCAAGTACCACCAACTAATCATTACCCATAAAACTCGTTACCAACCTTCCAATACTCCTAATCTCTCTACCATCATCACCCCCTATAATAATCTGAAGTCATTACTTTCATCTCAGAAACTTCTAGTTAAAACATCTAACTCAAACAACAGGGCTGGGGATTCTCTCTTCTCCAATACTGTGGGAAGATTCTAGAATCTCCTACCCTGTGACCTTTCCTCAATTTCCTCTTTATCACTCTTCAAAAAGAGACTGAAACCTTTCCTCAAAACAAAATGGTCATGCCCCTGTACTAAACCTGCCTAAGTATCTATTCTACTGATCATTAAACTGCCTCTTACATTGTGTACTGTACTGGAAATGACATCAGCCTGTATACCTTCTTGTTTCTTTGCCATTAAGTTGTGTACTTTACTTGCACATTGAACTATCCTGTATGCCTCCTTTTTGCATTAAGGAATGTACCTACATGTTATTTTGAAACTGCAGTTTACATTGTATTGATGTCTGTCCTCTTCAAATGATTTCTTATTAACCTGATTTGTCAGTGTATATATTACTGTAATTTCTTTTTTTTTCTTATATTTGCTTGCAATTTTTATGTTATCTGTATGTCTTGGAGCTTATCTCCCTGGGCCTCTACTGAAAATGGACATATATCCAGGTAGACTAGCCTGGTCAACAAATGTAAAATAAATAAAAATAAAAGGTAAGCTTGTCTGAGATTGTAAGATGCAAGTAAGCTTTGATAAGCATACTGTTAAAGAATTTCCAACATTGAAAGCATTTTTGTTGTTGCCATACAGAGAATATTTACATAGGTAGGTTCATAGGTAGGTACTAGGCTATCAGCCCTGGGACCTATACAAGCCCAGCCAAAAAGGTACCCTGGCTTTTGCCACCCAAGACAATTATTTTCCTGTGCCACTGTCAAGCAGAGCCACAGAGGTGATCCCTGGGGTGAATTTCCTATTTCCCATCCAGTCATCAAGATTTTTCTTGAAGAGTGCTAATGAGGAGCTTTGTTTGATATAGATAGGTATACATAACCAGATAGCATGTAAGCCTTGTGTATTGAAATGCGTATGACAGTATTTGTAATAAAGGACAGGATTACAGTATTTTAAGAAGCTCATTACCTTTGTTGGAGACTTGCAGTCGTTTTTGCAGGCGTTGCCTGTAAACTAAACAGAATGCCAATCTATTGTGTATGGTCCATAACCTGTGCAGTAATCCTTTAAGCAATTTATCTTGAGCTTGTTTTTTGTTTGCTGTTCATTTTTTACTTTGATCATGTTTTCCCCATGAAACAAGTAGATAGTTGTTGTCAGGCAGCAGGTCTTTTTTGGATAAGAAACATTTTTACAAGTGGGGGTATCACAGAGATTGCTACTTTCAGCATGCTACTTGGTACTTTTATAAAGCTGAATATAAATTATAATTAGAACTGCAGTGCAAGGAGAAGTAGTTTGAGTGCTGGTTGTTTTTCTTATACTTGACACTGCCTGGCATTCCAGTAATGTATTTAAAAAGTAATTTAGTTTTTATGCCTTGCAACCTTTTTGTTTCCATCTAGATATTAAGTAAGCTGTCATGCAGCCAATACATTGAAATATTTTTTTCTTCTACACTTCATTTTGTCTTGATTGGACTCTCATAATGATGGTTTGGCACCCAGGGCAGCGTATTTAGTTAAAGTTCCAGTTTTTGTGGTTTTGAGCATAGTGCCTCCCCTTTCTAGTTGGCCGCATGCCTTCCCATTGGCCCCACCTATTCAGCTGTCTCCTGCAGCCCCTCTTTGATTTGAAGTCACCAGCCGCCACTGTCTATACTTCAAATCATGGTGAGCTACATTTTTTAAATTTTTTACTGTACTTTTTAATTTTGTTTGGGCTAGGAATGAATTAACCATTTTCCATACATTTGTATGGGAAACGGTGTCTCACAATTTAGCTGGTGTTCTGGAAAGGATTATGGTTCAATAGTGAGGTACCACCTGTAGTCCAATGACTTGACAAGAGGGTGATATTTTCTAATGTACATAGAACTGATGTTTCAATAGCAGGAGAGTATTAACATTGTTAAGAATATAGACAGACAGCTAGACAGATGGAGAGACACAGTTATTGTTGCTTGATAATTTCACCCATAAAAGAAGAGATAGACTTGTTTACATTTCGAAAGCACCAAAATAGATTTTACATGTCATTTATAATGTTGCGATATTCTTTCCAAAGGTATATTATTTGTAAATTGATAGGAGATGGTGTTTCCTAAGTGAAAAGGCAAGTTTCTAGTAGAAAGAGATATTGTTCTTAGTCTTTCAAAGAAGTCAACAAATTCTGTTGGACTTCCCTGTGCCTGGCATTTGATTTTTACTTACTCTGTTCAGCTATGCATTTGCATTTTTGCACCAGTTTGAAAACATGTCTTATTTCCCCTTAAAGCCTCATAGAAAAAATTTCCATCACGATCACAGTACCACTGACTATCTGACCAAAAACCTCCCCCCATTGTAGTCAGGACTGCTTAACCATCAGTACACCATTGTATCCCTGTTGTAATGCAGCATCTTCTCACTGAGTCAAATGATCATGTATTGACAAAGAACCTGCCCTCTTTTCTAGTCAGGAGTGCTGTCCTCCTCATGCATCCTCTCACTAAGTCGCATGCTCGGGAACATCTGCAACTATAGAGCAGTTGCTTCACAGTTTCCATTAGAACACTACTATTTGAGCTGATTGGAGGCACTGGTCCTAGTAGGCAACAAGTTGGATTAGGTAGTAGAACCAGAGAGTGGAATGAGGCTTCAGCATTGCTAACCTGTATGTAACTTTACCCAGTCAATCCATTGCAGAATGCCGTATGATGGTCAGCTGGCAAAGGTAGAAAGGTAGTCATTTTTCTCACTGAGAGGCTAGTGCCATGGTGTAGAAGGATAAAGCCCTGACTACAGCCCAAGTGACCCAGGTATACTTAGTTGTTCGAGCAACAAAGTCACTGGCAGGAAAGTACGGGCGTGTCCTGAAGGGGTGGGCGTAGACTTGCCTGCACCTTGCCTTGATGCTCTAGTGGAGACCAGGAATGTGTAGGGAGCATGATCTAAGGGAGAAAAGACAATATGAATCATCCTGGAGGAGGGATGATAGAGCAGCACACCCCCACTGGTGTCCACTTTCAGATATTACACGTGGGAGAGGAGGGAAGGGAGAAGAGGTAGGACATAACAAAACTTCTCCCAGACATGGCACAATACTGCTTTGGAGTCCTTGAGTTCTTCATTGGCCCCAAATGTAGGGTTGGGTAGAGCCTTAGGGAGGTGAAAAGTGGTTCTGGTAGAATTACTGAATGAGGATAGGAGCCAGCTGTGCTAACCAAAAAAAAAAAAAAAAACATTTAGTGCGGGCTGCACCTTTTTCTTTTGTAGGCAACCTCTATAGATAACATTTGTCTTTCCAAGATGCAGAGTTTGTTGGTCATCTCCTGACTTCTTGTCAGTAACCATGTGTGCTCCGCATGCTCTCTCCATATCTCTGAGGATTAGCAGTGTGGACTCCCGGATGAGTGACTTCTGACTGTCCATATATCTATTTTTCTGTCTATTTATCTACCTATTTATCTGTCTGCCTATCTTCTATGTCTGTCTGTATGTGTCTATCTATCTACCTGTCTCTCCATCTGCCAGTATGTATATATCTATATATCTATATATCTGTATCTATATCTAGCTATATATATATATATATATATATATATATATATATATCTATATCTATATTTATGTATATGTATATATATCTATATCTATCTAATCTATCTATATATGTATATATCTACTTCATAACAACTCATTTCTAGAAGATCGGACTTCAAAACATTGAGACCACTATAACGAAAAACCACATTATCAAAAGTTCAGAAGATCATAGTGCAGAATATCGAAGTTTAATTAAAAGTTGATAGGATAAGAGATTTAGTGGTGTGCTGTTACTTTAATGGTTTGTAATAAGTGCATTAAAATATGGTGGAGTTGGCTTTGGATGATATTGTTGTCTTTGGAAAAGTTTGGGTATGTGTAAGTTTAAAGTTTTAAGGTAATTTAGAATGAAGCTTTACAGTTAAGGTATTCCAGTTTTTAAGTAGTAAGGTTGTTGTTTATTGATTGGTAGACTGTTTTCTTTTCTTCAAAGTAGTGCGATCCCAGAGTTGATATATTTAGTTTGCAGGGGGTGTGGAGGGTGCAGAGGGGTGTAACCTCCCTGCAAAAGTGAAGGAGGATAGATATGCTACTTTTAGTTTGTATTCCTGTTTTTGATGTTTTGGGACTCAATGTTTTAAACTTTCAATAATGTTTTTTTTTTGTTATTGTGGTCTCGATGTTTTGAAGTTCGATCTTATGGAAATGTGATGTTATGAAGTAGATCCATATGTACACACACACACACACACACACACACACACACGCACACACACACATATATTGTTGCTGATACCGCTGATACAATGGTCTGCCATGTAGTAGGGTGACTGGTGATTTGTCAACCGTATATGGTCAACTAAGCAGCTATTTGATAGGTGTGTGAGATCACACAGTTTTTGAACTTGTGAAATTTGCCCTTTCTCTCTATTTGTGTGATCTTGGAGTTAGTATATGCAATTAGTGGGGATGGAGTTATGGTGTGCAGGAAGCAAAATACACTGTTCTTGATTGTTTTTTAAAATGTAGATTTTTGTATGCACCAAGACCTTTTTTTTTAATATGCATTCATTTAGTACCATCCTGTCATCCTCTCCCATAAAGCAGAATCTGCAGCATTAATTTAGATTGTGGTCCCAGGATTTCTCTTCCTGATTCTTCCCCTTACTTGATTTCCCCAATAGCAGGGAATATGTGCATGTTCCTGCATGCGATTGTCCACTGGGTCTTCTCTTCAGAAATCAGGACTTGCCAAATTCTTCAGGCTGCTCTCCCCTGATTACAGACAGGAGAAGCAGTCACTGCCATGACAGATTCCCTACATTTTTGGTAATATTCACTGTCACATTGAAGTGAGCAGAGTTTGCCAGTTACACTCCCCTGCTATCAGTCTGACTTTACAGTCACTTTTGCTCAGTGCACTTCATTCATTCATTCATTAACTAGGTATGGCTACTGGGTACAAACATCCATTTTCAGTAGTAATCCAGGAATACTGTCTGGTTAAGTGACCTGCTCAGAGACAGACAGTAGGCAAATGGAGGTGGAAGGAATCCAACCTTGTACATTGTTACAGCTCAGAGCCTTAATCTTCTGCGCTATCGTGATAGACCTTTTGTATATGTGTGTGTGTGTGTGTGTGTGTGTGTGTGTGTGTGTGTGTGTGTGTGTGTGTGTGTGTGTGTGTCTGTGCGTGTGTGCGTGTGTGCGTGTGTGTGTGTGTGTGTGTGTGTGTGTGTGTGTGTGTGTGTGTGTGTGTGTGTGTGTGTGTGTGTGTGTGTGTGTGTGTGTGTGTGTGTGTGTGTGTGTGTGTGTGTGTGTGTGTGTGTGTGTGTGTGCGTATGTGTGTGTGTGTACTCATGCACATATTTGTATTTCCTCCAAAACTTTACACCAGTTCAAAAATCTAGACTGAGATAATAAGTCAGATCCAAGTTTCTGTGCAAGTCTTCTGACACAATATCATAAAGAATGCCATAGTTCTAAATGCATGTTTCACAACCTTTGAGCTTTAGAGTTACTTTTATGCTTAAAAAAGTAAAAAAAAAACATAGTTCTGGTCATACCATTTTGCTTTTCTCAAATTACACTTAGAGAGAAATCTGCAATACTTTTCCAGTGTTTTGACTACATCCAGAGCCATTCAAGCTAAGATAAGAATGTTTTCTTGATTAACTGCATTTGCTCCCAATATGACCTCTGCATAACCAACTCCTTCTTCAAAGTCAAGCCCCAGCACAAAGCTTGACACCATCTTGACCTTGTCCTCATCAAATGCAACAGTTTAGGTGGTGTCAGGGTAAGACATAGTCACCACAGCACAGACTGTGATACTGACCACTTGCTTGTGTGCAGTAAGGTTTACATCCAGCTGAAAAGATTATTTTACTCTAGAAAGGAATGGAAGCCATGTACTGATACAGGCAAGACTCATGACCCTTCAAAAGTACACAAGTTTGTTCAAGCACTTGAAGAGGCCTTGCCCCACCCTGGTGGCACTGACAACAGCAAGACATGGGACAACCTACAGAATGCTGTCTATAACACTGCTATATTGTCTTTGAAAAGAAGACAGTCAACTGTGTTGATTGGTTTGAAGCCCACAGTGAAGTGCTGACACCCCTGACTGACAAGAAGAGACAGGCACTGGCTGCATACAGGTCCTCTACCAATGAGGAGAACTTGCTGGTGCTCCAGTGTGCTTGGAGTCAAGTGCAGCAGGTAGCGCGGCAGTGTGCTAATGATTACTGGCAGTGTGCTAATGATTACTGGAGTCAAGTGCAGCAAGTAGCGGGGCAATGTGTTAATGATTACTGGCAGTGTGCTAATGATTACTGGAGTCAAGTGCAGCAGGTAGCGCGGCAGTGTGCTAATGATTACTGGAGTCAAGTGCAGCAGGTAGCTCGGCAGTGTGCTAATGATTACTGGAGTCAAGTGCAGCAGGTAGCTCGGCAGTGTGCTAATGATTACTGGAGTCAAGTGCAGCAGGTAGCTTGACAGTGTGCGTCAAGTGCAGCAGGTAGCTCGGCAGTGTGCGTCAACTGCAGCAGGTAGCTCGGAAATGTGCATCAAGTGCAGCAGGTAGCTCGGAAATGTGCATCAAGTGCAGCAGGTAGCTCGGCAGTGTTCGTCAAGTGCAGCAGGTAGCTTGGCAGTGTGTGTCAAGTGCAGCAGGTAGCTCGGAAGTGTGCGTCAAGTGCAGCAGGTAGCTCGGCAGTGTGATAATGATTACTGTCAGTGTGCTAATGATTACTGGCTCCAACTATGCTTCATGATTCAGCAAGGTGCGGAGATTGGTAACATATGAGGAATGTACAATGGGATCAAGCAAGCCATCAGTCCATCACAAAGAAAGATCACCCCACTTAAGTCAGTCACAAGTAAGGTCTTGAAAGACAGAACCATGCAGATGGAATGCTGGGTGGAACAATACTCACAACTGTACACCAGAGAGACCATAGTTACAGAGAAGGCCCTGAGTGCCATAGATCCTCTGCCAACTATCTGAACTCAATGCTGATCCCATCTTGGAGGAACTCAATGATGCACTAAAAGCATTCTCTTCTGAAAAAAATGGTATTCCCTCATAAATGCTTAAGTGTGCCTGAGGTACCTTAATCTCAGAAATGCATGCAATACTTGTCAATGCTGGAGTGTACTGCAAGACATGAGGAATGTTAACATAATTATTATTTATAAGAAGGGTGACAAAAGTGATTGCAACCACTATCATGGCATCTCTCTTTTCAGTACTCTGAATAGGCTCCACATTCTTTCATAGAGAGTTTACCCCATGTCTGAGTGTGGGTTCAGTGCTGAATGGTCTTCCATAGATATGGTTTTCTCTTTTAGGCAACTACAAGAAAAATTGCAGAAAGCAGAACAAACCTCTGTATATTGCTTTTACTGTTATGAATGAGGCATTCATCTTCATCAGTAGGAAATGTCTGTTCACAATTCTGGCAAGGATTGGCTGCCCAACAACACTACATAGCATTATCAGGGCCTTTCATGAACACATGAACGTGACCATCATGTATGATGGAGCCACATCCGAACTTTTCGATATTCTCAATGGAGTGAAGCAGAGGTGTGTACTGGCTGCAACATTGTTTGCTATCTTCTTTTCAGTTCTGTTGAAATTTGCCTTTGGAAATGGTACAGAGGGTTTCTTTTTTTGAACTAGAATGGATGGCAACCTCTTCAAACTATCAAGGCTTAGACTGAAGACCAGGGTGCTTTGGAAGTGTCTAAGAGAGTCCATGTTTTCTGATGAAGCAGCTATTGTGGCTCACACTCAGCAAGACCTTAAGTCAAGGCTCACCAACTTTGCAGATGCATGTATAGAATTTTTACCTCACAATCAGCCAATAGAAGAGCGAGGTGATGGGCCAAAATGTAGGCAATGAGTTGCCTATCAAAGTGAATGACTCCGAGCTGAAGGTTGGCCATGAGTTTGTGTACATGGGCTCTCTGATCTCTGACAATTTTTCAATTGACAGTAAGATCAACAAGTACATTGGAAGAGCCAGCACAACATTTTCCAGGCTGATGAAGAAAGTATGTGCTAATAATAAGCCCACTGTGCATGCTAAGGTGCAGGGTTATACACCCTGTGTTTTGGGATCATTACTGTATGCCAGTGAAAAATGGACTTTGCGCTCAAAACATGAGCAGTGATCCAACATATTCCATATGTGTAGCCTTAGGTGCATAGTTGGCATCTCGTGGCAGGACATGATCTCAAACAATGCAGTAAATAAGAGGACAGGCACAGCCCCCATGTTCCCCCTCCTGAAACAGAGGTGTATGCACTGGTTGGGTCATGTCTCATGCATGATGGAAGGCCAAATAACAAAAGAACTCCTTTTTGGAGAGGTGGTGTCTGGAAAGAGGTCAAAAGTGTGACCCAAACTGCACAACAAGGACATGTTGCAAAGCATGACCTCAATGTTGTTTCCATCAGCATGAACTCCTATCATTATCTTGCCTCTTGCAAGTATGACTGGAAAAGGGAATTGAAGGAATTTTTCATTATATATGAAACCACCTTGGCAAGGAAAGTGGAGGATACAAGAGCCCTCAGGAAGATCCATGCCCATGATACCAGACTGTCTGCCTACTGCTGCTCAGAATGCAGAAAGGACTGATACTCCTGGATTGGATTGCTCAGCCATGGAAGATGCTGCCCAAATCAGTCCAACAGGGACACAAACCTATGGTCACTGGGGATTGAAGGATGCATATTACTGTTTTTGAACATTTTTTTAAATAGTTTATTTAATTTTGTGATAAAAATAACCATTTCTCTGTTTGTTTGCTTTTCTAGTCTGTGTGCATCCAAATCTCTTTGCAGAAGGGCAAATTAGCAAGGGACTTAGTTGTTTGGTAGTTGTTTGTTGTTTAATCTGTACTTGAGAGCTGCTTTTGCTGTGCTTTTATATTAACAGATTTGAGGTTCATAGGTTCATAGGCTAACGACCATGAGGGCCTTTTTAAGCCTAGCCATGCATCACAAATATGTGACAAGTTGTGATACTCTTGATAAGTGTAAGTAGGGCTTTGGGAGATGAACCATTTACAGGTTACCTGTATCCATTAGAGTCAAAGGTGCTAAACCAGGGATGAATTTCCTGTTACCCATCCAGTTGTCCAAGTTGCACTTGAATTGGGTTAGGGAGGAATTCTGCATCACATGGATGGGGAGCCTGTTCCATAGATGGGGTAGTCTCTGGGATACATACCTGTGTCTCCAGCAGGTCCTATTTATATCACAGTCTTTAGAACAGATAATTCTTATGCTGTTTGTTTTGTGGATATGTAGGGGGTCCATCAGAGTGTGGTCTGACAATGCCCTGTATGGCAGGCATAGATATCCCCTCAAAAGCCTGTAGGAGACAGAATACAGGGATAGAGCCTTGAGGTGGTCTGCATAGGACATTCTACTTATGCCCTGTATTCTTTTAGTGAAGAACCTCTGTGGACATTCCAATTGCTGATGCACCTTTACAACTACAACTCGGCATTATAATCACTCTTATCAGCAGTATTTTCTTTTAATTGCTCATAAGGGTCCATTTTTGGGTATCCGCAAGTCACATCCTTGGATTCCTGAGAAAATAGCTTTATCTGGCTTCTGGAAAATAAAGCAGGGGAATGTGATGGGCATTTAGAAAGGCATAAACACAGGATAAAGGTTAGCAAGTCCAGAATGTTCCAATGAAGGGAAACACCTTCAAAAAATGTAATCAGAAAAAGGAAGCGTGTCAGAGGTAAGAAAGTACTGATGCCATTACTTTTCAATTAAATATAACAAAGTACTGGAATTCTTTGAGTGAAACAAAAAAAAACTGTTGACTCTTTAGGGGTCAGCAGAATACAGGATCTGTGGTGTCTTATGATTCTCTGATGGGAAAGTCATATCATATGAACAAAAGAGATTAATGTTTTTTTTCACTAAGCAAGCAAAGCTACAGAAATTAGCTAGCCCTTCATGTGACTCTTGTAGACTATCAAAACAACTTATTTAAAAATGATTCTTTAACAACTTTGCTGTGGTGTCTCAAAGGTTATGGTTTTTGCCTCGGGGGTTATCTATCTATCATACAGTCTGCAGTTCAGCCCTGACCTCTGGTCGCAATCTGTGTTGACTTTGGAGATGCCGAGTTGTAATTCTGAGACTCTTAATCATGAGCCCAAAATTATGAAAAAAAACAGTTTGAAAAATATTTATTTAGGTTCATAGGTTGATACTAGGCTATCTGCCCTAGAGCATTTATAAGCCTAGCCAGAGTGTGTTTGGCTTTTGCCACCCTTTTAGATTAGTTGACTGTGCCAATGTATAGTAGGTCACAGAAGATAGCCCTTTTAAGGTTAGTTTACTGTGCCTCTGTCTAGTAGGTACACAGAAGAGATCCCAGGGGTAAACCTACGATCTCCCATCGACTCATCAAGATTTCTCTTGAAGAGGGTCATTGAGGGGCTCTGTCTAACATGGATTGGGATTTTGTTCCAGAGTGAGGGGAGCCTCTGGGATATGAATTTGTCCCTCCAGCATGTCCTATTTATTTCTGTGCTGAGGTTTAAGTCCCTGGAGCATGTCGCTCTAAGGGATTTGGATTTCCTGAGGTGGAGCATGTCCATTAATTCTGGGTTGGACATGGCTTTATACGTCAGGCACAGATTGCCTCTAAGTAGGTGGTAAGCAACTGAGTAGAGCTGGAGTTTCTTTAGCCTAACTGCGTAGGACATCTGTTTGAGTCCCTTGATCCTCTTGGTGAGGTACTTTTGGGGTCTTTCCAGTTGCTGCAGGTGTCGGGTAACGTACATCTCAAATGGGGCATTGTATTCAATTATGGGCCTGATGAGTGATGAGTAGAGGGGCACAATGACCTCTCTTGATCTAGATGTGAACCCTTTCGTGATAAGGTGGGCTATGTAGAAGGTCTTTCTAATCACTTATTTATTTATTGTCTTTTGTTTACCAAGATAGTCTGATTGGGCACAAGTTCCATTTGCAGCACAGGCTTGGGGAGAAAAGCTCCACATAAAGTATATATTTACAATGAACATCAATACAGATTAAACATTTTAAGCATTACTTTGCAGGTATTATTGAAATAAATAGTAAAGACATTTATCATATACTTTATAAGTTATATTGTTTTACATAATTCAGACATATTAACATGTAATAACTAGAGATACAAGATCAATGTTAATGCAGACAGGTTCAGTATATGTATGCTGACGTTAACAAGGTAGGATGCCAGTAGAGCAGGAACAGAAAACAGAAGAGGGAGGGTATAAGCAGGAAAAAAATCTAGAAAAACTTGAGTACCAGATACAGATTTGCTGTATCCAGGACTGTTTTAAACTCCTGAGCTCCCCAAGCCTTTCTGTGTTGGAGGGAAGCCTTCTAGTTTATCAGTGGGAGTGGTAAGCACTAGGTAACCTATCTACCACATAAGGAGTGGTTCTGGCCCAGAAATTGTAGTTATTGGCCGTTTGAACAGTTTTTCCATATCTCTCAACTTTCTGATTTAAAAGCCCGCATTTGCACTTGTTTCCCCCCTTTCCTGTAACTAGTTTAGTCCAGATACAGATTCTTAGTTTTAGCACTTGAATTTGCTTATTCGTGCTCAGCACTTGTTCAGAACTTGTAAGCACTAAATAAGCTACAGATTACTACAGCACTCAACCTTCCTCATTACCTAGAGGAAAACAGTTTTTGCACTTACTTTCCTCACTTGCTTAGAGAAAAACAGCTCTTGTACTCACTTTCCTCACTTATCTAGAGGAAAATAGTTTTTTATTCAGGCATGTTCAAGGGTCAGCTCCCAGTGTTCTCTCCTGTCTATCTGATGAATCTGGGCATCATGGGGCAATGTAGCAATTGCCTCACATACACAGACAACCCTCTCCTCCTATCACCCAACACTACAACCTGTGATAGATGCACTTATCTAGCCAAACTGGAGGTAAATCTCTCTCCAACCAAGACTGAACTTGACAGTCAAGAGGAGAAGGTAAACACTTGCACCACACCAAACTCATAACATAGTCCCACTAAACCTACACCACCAAAATCCACACATAGAAACAAAAAAACATTCACGGAAGCTATCAATAATAATCTGCTCAAGCAACAGAGACCTCCAAAGCAGAAATGCAAGCAACCTCCACCCCCCAACACAACCCAAATGACACATAACCCACAGACTCAGTGTGACAATAAACCACAGCCCATAAGGCAACACAACGTACCCAACACACTAGTCCTAGGTGACTTTATAGTCAGGTACACTGATGTCCCACTCACCAGGCTAAACAAGGAGAAGGTTACTGTCAGCTGCCTATTGAGTGCCAGGATCCGTCACATAACCCACACACTCAGGTCACTCCACAACAAGTACAAATATGACTCTGTCATTGTCCATGTTGGTGTGAATGACCTGAGATGTACCTCCCTGGACTACATGAAAAGAGACATGGAAGAGCTCTCTGATCTTGTAGCCCAGGCAGGTATGTCCCTAGCCCTGAGTAGCATCCTACCATCGCCCAGAATGATACCAGAGTACAAGGACAAAATGACTGACTTCAACAATTGGCTAAGCTTCTGGTGTCATTCTAAGGGGATCCAGTATCTGTCTGCCTGGGATGACATGGTCAACAGACCATGATGCTTTGCCACAGATGGCCTGCACCTGTCACCCCTGGGATTACGGATACTGGCTAAGGCTCTTGCCGCCTGGATAGTGCCTTTTTTAGGTAAGGTTCAAATGACAAATTCACCACCATAACAGGAACAGGCAAGCAAAAACTGAGGGTAATGCTACTCAATGCAAGAAGTCTAAATCTCAAAAGGCACTCCCATGAGGCACTCTTTAAAATGGAGAGCATCGATATCTGTGCAGTGACTAAGACCGAGTTCAAGGCTCCAGAGTGCACCCCTGCATTACCAGGCTATAACTCATACCACACTTTTGGGCCATCAAACCTAGACCGGAACATCAAAGGCAGAGGTGTGTCCATATTCATTAAGGATATTCACACCTCCAGCCTAGTTGCTCAGCATAATGCATCCGCGGTTATCCAAGTGCAGCTAACTCTGGGCAAAACTGCAATCCAAATTGTAGCTTGTACAGATCCCCCACCATGCCCCAGGATTCCCATTCCTCTTTTCTTGATATACTGCAAAATATTGGGGTTCAACCAAACACCCTAATAATGGGCGATTTCAACTACCCCACCATTAACTGGGAAAACTACTCATGTACCTACTCCTTTGTTCGACGCTTTCTGGAATAAGTCCAATGCCATGGATCAACTTATCCACACTCCCACCAGGGACAACAATACCCTAGACCTAGTCATTACCAACATGAGTGACCGGTATTTCACACCTGAAGTCAACTCCTCGTCGGTCAGATCCAACCATAAGCTAATCACCCTAGATATCCACATCTCACCCCCACCCCCAATTAAGGAAACCGGTAAAAAATTTCTCCAAAGCCAACTTCATGCTTCGTAATACAGAAGTGGCGAACTTCATGACACCATGCAGATAGACAATACAATTACGACTGCTGAATCCTACACAAATGCACTCTATAAGCACTTATACAAGTGCATGGATCATGCTATCCCAAACAGAACCAAGACGCTATCCTCCAAAAAAAGGAAGCCACTCTGGTGATTCCCTGCCATAAACAAACTCTGCAACAGAAGGAAGAAATTGTTACAAAAAAGAGTAAAATCCCATAAGTGGAGGAGCTCCCTGGTCAGCCTCAGTAAGAAGCTAAGATCCCTTATAAGATCCTCCAAAACTAGCTATGAAAACAAAATCACCACTGATTCGAAGGACAACCACAAAGCATTCTATAGCTATGTCAAGAATCTCAATGGCAAACCCATATCTGCTCTGCGTTACAGCACAACGACATGAAAATTACAAAACCAACTGATATTGCCAACATCCTGGCAGATAGGTTCAGTGATAAATTTACCCCCCTCTCACCCCCTAAAGGGTCCATATCTATACAAGAAGAATGCAGAGTCCCTGTAATCACAACTACACAGGTAAAAGTTGTACTCTTTAAAGCCAAAAACACAGCATCCATGGGACCGGACAACATCCCAGGCTGCATTTTACACAGACTTCAGAATGAACTGGCTCCCCACCTACGCACCATGTTCAGTCATAGCCTCACGTCAGGCTTTATGCCCACTGAATAGCACACAGCAACAGTGATCCCACTTCACAAAGGTTGAGCCACCACTGATCCCGGGAACTATCGCCCTATTAGCCTGATGAGCCTGGTCTGTAGGGCCATGGAATGTATCATCATGAAACTCATAAACAAAGACACTGGCAACATCCAAATTCTGGACCCCACCCAGTTTGGGTTTGTAAAAGGCAGATCATACATGCTGAACCTGATTGACTTCTTTGAGGCAGTCACCAAAGCCGTAGACGAAGGTAAGTTGGTTCATACAGCTTATCTTGACCTTGCCAACACTTTCAACACCATCCCCCATTCTGGAATTATAGCTAAACTCACTAAACAAGGTATAAATCCCTATGTTACAAGATGGGTTGCCAACTGGCTCACTGACAGAATCCACACTGTAAACGTTGCAGACTCCAAATCTGACTTCAAACCAGTGACAAGTGGAGTACCACAGAATTCAGTCCTGGGACCTCTCCTGTTTGGTATCTACTTCTCTGAAGTACAGGCTAACACAGAAGGCCTCTGGCTAACGAAGTTTGCAGATGACTGCAAACTAGGAGCCATAGTCGTGTCCCCAAATGATGTGGACATCCTACAGAAGAGCCTCACTGAGACAGATGCCTAGTGTCAGAGGCATGGCCTCAAGCTCATTGCCAAAAAGTGCATTGTCATCCCCTTTGGTAAAAACTCTGTACCCATAAACTACCACATAAATGGCAGTCTACTTAACGCCGAATGTGTGATAAGAGATCTTGGGACTCAGGTGGATAGTAGTCTCTCCTTTGATAATTACATCACCACAGTAGTCAGGAAATCCTTCTATGTGGCACACCTCATCACAAAAGGTTTCTCAACCAGGAAAAAAGAGGTCATTGTTCCCCTCTACTCGACAATCATTAGACCCATTATAGAGTACAATACCCCTTTTGGAATGTAGCTCACAGGACATCTGCAGCAGCTAGAAAGGCCACAGATGTACCTCACAAAGAGGATTACTGGCCTCATACAGATGCCCTACACTGACTGTCTCAAAAAACTCCAGCTTTACTCTGTAGCATATCGCCTACTCAAAGGTAATCTCTGCCTACATATAAAGCTATGTCAAGCCTAGAGCTGTTGGACATGCTATACCTAAAGAAATCCCAAACTCTCTGAGCTATATGCTCTAGGGACCTAAACCTTGTTACCACAATAAACAGGACACACTGGAGGGATAGATTTCTGTCCCAGAGACTTCCCATACTCTGGAAAAGCTACCAGTCTATGTCAAGCAAAGTTCCTTATTAGCACTCTTCAAGACAAATCTTGATGAGTGGATGGGAAATAGGAAATACACCCTGGGGATCACTTCTGTGGCTCTGCTCAAAAGGGCCACAGGAAAATAACTTTATTGGGTGGCGTAAGCCAGGGAGCTTACATAGGCCCTTAGGCCGATAGCCTAGTACCTACCTATGAACATATAAAAAGTTCTTTTTTTATAAATATTTTTATTCATTTTCAAACATAAAGAAATAAAAAAGTTCTGATGGTAGAGAGAGTGAGATAACAGTTGACAGGTAAGATGATGAGGTGAGTAAGGAGGGGATACTTGTAAGAGAAGATTATGGACAAGAGAACTGTAAATGTCAAACATCAAATAGACAAACAGGACTTACAGTATCAGCTGCCAAAATTACAACATTTCATAGATTCATAGATACGTAGAGTGTTACTAGGCTAATGACTGGGATCCTTTCTAAGCTTAGCCAAGTTTTCCCAAAAGAATAATGATGCATCCAAATAGGACATTGAAAGTCAGGCATTTTATATGTTACCTCTGCACATAAGGGGCATGGCTCCCAGGGTTAATGTAAATGACCTGTTCCCCATCTAATTGTCTAGGTTGTGCTTAAACTGGGTAATAAATGGACTCAGCTTCATGTGAATGGGAAGCCTGTTCCATAGTAGGGGCAGTCCCTGGGACACATATGTCTCTCCAATATGTTCTGTTTTAGTCACAGAAAAAATTTAGGTCCCTGTTTGATTCACAAATATGCAGGAGATTCATAAGTGTGGGGTTTGTGGATGCCTTTTAAGCCAGATGTAGATGACCCCTCAGCAATCGAGAAGAGACTGAGTAGTGGGAAAGGGGCTTTAAAATGCTGTTCATTAGACAGATTTGTTACACCCTTGTATTTTTTTTTTGTAAGGAAGCTTTGAGGTTGCTCTAGTTGCTGCTTATGCCTGGTCAGATACATACCAAAGGGAGCATTGTAGTCTATGATTGGTCTGATAAGGGCAGAGTTGCAGAGGGTAATGACCTCTCTGGGACTAGATGCCATGCCCTTATTTATAAGTTGCGCAATATAAAAGGACATCCTCACCGCACTGAGATAACAATGCTATATTGCAATATCACACAAATTACTGAATATCACTGTAGATCGAATGCTTGTCATCTACAAGATGGATTACCCAATATGCTTCACTGAAATATTTTCAGTAATTATATCTATGTGATCTGTTCCCACTGTTAGGTAAAAAATTATTTTATTGATAAATGGTTTAGCAAAATTATGAATAATTGTAGCCTTTAAATTTCTCAAGTCATGTGGAATAATCAAGAGACGATTTCATTTGCAGTCTACCCCCTGGGTACTAGAAGACCTATACCATGTGTCTGTATAACCCCAAGTGACTGATTTATTTTCTTATTTGCATTTGTTAACCAGGATAGTCTGGTAGAGAAAACCGCCCTTTTCAGTGTAGTTTCAGTGAAAAAAAACTTTGCACTTGTGAGGACAAAAGAAGGCAGGTATTTTACACAAATATATTAAATACTGGAAATGAATATGTAACATTAAAAAGAAGAAAAAAATGCTACAGATATCATAGTAAAAGTTGTAATATATTGTATTACACATATTTGCTAGTAGAAATGTACAACAAAGAAATAAAAGCATTCTACATCAGGACCACAGCAACTGTGTTAACATACTTTCTAATGCATTTATTAATAAACAGAAATAAAATATATACAATTTCTGCATGGTTTAGTCAAGTCAGCATTTTCTTTGTATGTGTGGTAGTATTCTGATTAAGGAGAGAAGGTAAAAGAATCCAGTCAAATCAGTCAAAGCTTAGCTCTGAGAATTACAATGCAAAAAAGCCTTACTATAATCACAAACACAATTTTTTTATAGTAACACCCTTCTATAAAGAATTCACAACATTAAATGCTATATTGCCTGTACTGTCATCATAGGCTTGGTCATAAAAACCTAACTTCATACGTCTATTATCTGCCAGAAATGATTTGGAGCTAATGTTTCATCTCAGTCTTATGATGTGGGATTTCATAATTTGTTTGATAGTGTGTGTGTGAACCATACGGCTGTTGCCAGCTTACAAAATTATGTTCTTATCCATTTTTGTAGCATTATGTTATCTGGACATTGCTGTCTTTATGAGACAAGAAAAACACAGGTTTTTAAAGGGTATATGCCTGTTGCTTACATAAGGGCAGTAAAAAAGTTATCTAATGGAGGCCAGGGGAGAAAAGTTCCATCACAGTGCGTTTATATTAGCAAGTGAATTTCAGTCAGTTCTCAAAAAACAACAGTTACATTTCTCAGAAAAAAAAAACAGGCATAATTACAAGACAGGTATATGCAGTAAAGTATTTACATTAACAATTATAAGTCTATACAGTTCTTGTAGCTTTAAAATCTTGCAGTAAGTAAATGGATTGAGACTGTAGAAGGGAAAAGATTGCTCAGTAAAGAAGGGTTTGTAAGGAGTTCAAGATATGCAATGAAAAGTTATACAAGAAAGGGAGAAAAGAATTCAAGATATGTAGCAAAGTAAGTTATAAAATTGTGTAGGATGGAGATATTACTGTGTAGGAGGATATTGCTAATAACATGATTGAGAGAGTCTGGTATAGAAGTATCTCTGCCTATTCCAAAACTGGTGTTTCTCGAAGGTTTATAACTTGGGTATACAGGGGATGCATGAGACGGGTAGAACAACTGATGGGGGGGGGGGTGAAGAGGGACTCATACCTCTCAATTGTCCATATTTTTGCAAAATGTCCAGATTTTTGGCTCATATTTTTTCTCTGTTTCTGATGAAATTGTGGTTTTCTGGGAAACCACTGGCGAATCTTTGAGCATTGAAGTCAGAAAGTAATGGCAGACATTTGAGTTTTAGACTTTGTACCTTTCAGAAAATTCATGATAATGCAAAACCTATTAATCTATCATCTTTTAAGTTTATAAGAGCAATATTTAAAAAGTGTCCCTATTTTTGGGCCTTTGCCCCCCCCCCATTATTTATGGCTTTGTCCAGAATTCTTGCTCTAAGAGTTCGGGAGGTATGAGAGGGTATGTATTGATTTTAGTGCAGGTGGGAAAGTTGTTCGCAGTGAAATGAATCAAGTAGAGGATGGCAAAATGTTAGAGACAGTTTGTGCTTTCACTAGAAGTGTCAGTCTTGTGATGGACATGATCATGACCAGGATTGGGCAAGGTATTGTTTCAGGTGGATTGTATAGCTTGGGGGTTTGTTAGTCATCCTTACTTGCGTAAGGATGGATTCTGGATGTCAGAGATGTAACAGGAGTATAGTTGGCACCACAAAGTGTTATTTGCTCTCATAGTGCTTAGTAGAAATTTTACCAGAACAGAGGTCCCTTGTGCGGTTGTAGGGTAATAATATGTATTTTTAATATAGAGCATTTTTAATATAGTATATCAATTTTTATTCCATAACTATCTGAGAGTATGTTTTGTAGTCATTAAGCTCTAGCCAGTTTAGTTGCTTTAAGGCTCAGCAGTGGTGAGTTCAGTGCACAGTGCTGATAGCAAATTTAGCTATGTTATTGTTACAGGAGGCTAGTTTGGAATTTCATGTTGAGCTTAGGTTTGTAAGGATAGGTGAGGCATATAAGAGGGTTGGAAGCAAAGAGGAAAGGCGAGGGTTTTTCTTGCTGGGTCTGTAAGGTACGGTTTTGCCCTATAAAGGAAGTTAACATTTCTGGCAGGGCTTTTAATTGTTTAAAGAACATGTTGAGCAAATTTAAGATTGCCATCTTTTACAATGCAAAGTAACATAGTTTTATTGGGGTGAGTAAATCTCATTAACATTTAAGTGATATGGAATGTCACACCCCTAGCAGTCAGTTGCAAGAACAGCATTTTATATTGCTCATCTGATAAGTAAGGGCATTGCTTCCATAAAAAAAAGGTTATAGCCCCCCCCTGTATTCTTCCCTCATCAGGCCAATAATATAGTAAAACACTCACTTTAGTATGTTACTTTCCAAACACCTGCAGCAATTGGAGAGACCACAAAGGTTCTTTATGAAGAAAATTCAGGGTCTTCAAGATCTGTCTTATGCAGACAGACTAAAATCATTGTCATGTTACTCTTTGTCATACAGACTGGTCAGAGATGACCTGTACCTTGCATATAGAGCAATCTCTGACCCAGTTTTGATGGAAATGCTGCACATTTGCAAGTCAAATGGCATGTGGGTGACTCGCTCAAAGGACCTTAACCTGGTATGTGACATCAACAGAACTTGCTGGAGAGACAGATTTGTCACACAGAGGTTTCCCCACCTTTGGAACAAGCTTCCTGTTCATATTAAACAAAGCCCCTCATCGGCCCTATTTAATCACAATTTGGACAATTGTGTGGGTAACCGGAAATTCACCTCGGGGTTTCCACCTGTGTCCCTCTTGGACAGGGGCAATAGGTGGTTATTTTAGTGTCTGCTTGAACCAGACACCCTTAGGAACACTAGCTGAACTTAGTTAGGCTTGTACAGGCCCTGGTGCTGTTAGCCTAGTAACTGTAAATCAGAGTGTGCATGTTCTTTTAAGAGCTATTCCAGTCTATGGGCATATGCATACAAATACAGAGCACTGCTAGCAAGAGTGCTGTGTTTGTATGTAATAAACTACTTAAATGAACACCCAGTCTCATCAATCTTATTAAATAGACACAAGACGAGTGACAGTAACCTCCTGTGATCCTATGATCCTAAAATACACAAGACAAATGACAGTAACCTCCTGTGATCCTATGATCCTATGATCCTGCAAACATCCTTGCATTCCAGAGCATTTTCTAAAAAATCAACTTAAAAAGCATAAGCTAAACAAATGTAAATACTTTGTGAATAATAAAAGCTATTAAAACTGCACAAACAGCAATGTTATCAATAAGCATGCTTTAAAGTGATGACAGTCAGTACATTGATAGCCTTTCCATAACTACTACAACATGATGCACACAAACACAGAATTATATTTTTTGCTTAACTTTCACAACCAAATTGTCCTTTCCTGAAAACTGCACAACTCTGACATACACTGTTAGGCAACTTTTGTTAACCAGACATAAGCTTCAATATGATAGCAAGAAATTTCTTCCTGAGCAAATGCTTATTGAGTTATATACAGGAATATGAGAACCTATGCATAATTATATAACTAGCAACATAAATAATTATGAGTATGTCTCAAGATGTTTAACTTACAGGCAGAGACAGATCCACCAGGCGACCTATGCAGTTGCCAAGGGACCTGTGGCTGGAGGGGGGCCTACTGGCCAGGGAACTTCCACATCAATAGTTTAGTTAATTGATAAAAAAAAATACTTCTCAACGTCATGATGGTGGCATCTTCTCTTTTAAAGAGGACCATGCACGTGGTGCACACATGCCCACATGACAACATGGATGTAAACACATTACATACTTGTACAATTTAATCTAGCCATTCAATTGATAAAGAAAGAAAGAAAGAAAGAAAGAATAAAAGAAAGAAAAGAAAGAACGAAAGAAAAGAAAGAACAAAAGAAAGAAAGAAAAGAAAGAATGAAAAAAGAAAGGAAAGAAAGAAAAGAAAGAAAGAGAAAGAGAAAAGAAAGAAAGAAAAAGAACGAAAGAAAGAAAGAAAGGAAAAAAGAAGAATGAAAAAGAAAGAAAGAAAGAAAGAAAGAAAAAAGGAAAGAAAGAAAGAAGGAAAGAAAGAAAGAAAAAGAAAAAAGAAAGTATGAAAGAATGAAAGAAAGGAAAGAAAGAAAAGAAAGAAAGAAAAAGAAAAAGAAAGAAAAGAAAGAAGGAAAAAGAAATAAAGAAAGAAAAAAAGAAAGGAAAGAAAGAAAAGAAAGAAAGAATGGAAGAAAGAAAGAAAGAAAGAAAGAAAGAAAGAAAGAAAAAAGAAAGAGAAAGAGAAAAGAAAGAAAGAAAAAGAATGAAAGAAAGAAAGGAAAAAAGAAGAACGAAAAAGAAAGAAAGAAAGAAAGAAAGAAAAAAAGGAAAGAAAAAAGAAGGAAAGAAAGAAAGAAAAAGAAAAAAGAAAGAATGAAAGAATGAAAGAAAGGAAAGAAAGAAAGAAAGAAAAAAGAAAAAGAAAGAAAAGAAAGAAGGAAAAAGAAATAAAGAAAGAAAAGAGAAAGAAAGGAAAGAAAAGAAAGAAAGAAATAATGAAAGAAAGAAAGTATGTGTCTGTGTATGTTTCTGTGTGTGTGTGTGTGTGTGTGTGTGTGTGTGTGTGTGTGTGTGCGCGTGTATAATTTAAACTAGCCATTCTGTTTATTTCTGTATGAGAGTGAAAGTCTGTGTGTGTGTGTGTGTGTGTGTGTGTGTGTGTGTGTGTGTGTGTGTGTGTGCGCACATGTGTGTGTTTAATTTAAACTAGCCATTCCATTCATTTCTGTATGAGAGCAAAAGTGTGTATGTGTATGTGTGTGAAAGTATGTGTATGCGTGTGTATGTAATTTAAACTAGCCATTCTGTTTGCATGAGAGATAAAACCTGTGTTTGTGTGTTGTTTTATGACAAAGAAGATGTGCGTGCATGTGTGTGTGTGTGTGTGTGTGTGTGTGTGTGTGTGTGTGTGTGTGTGTGTGTGTAATATGAACTAGCCATTCATTACTGTATGAGAGAGAAGGCGCACGCATGTGTGTGTGTGTGTGTGTGTGTGTGTGTGTGTGTGTGTGTGTGTGTGTGTGTGTGTGTATGTGTTGCTGTATGCTAGGGGAAGGGTGTGGGTGTATGTACACGTGTAATTTAAACTGTATGAGTCGGAAAGTGTATGTGTGTGTGTGTGTGTGTGTGTGTGTGTGTGTGTGTGTGTGTGTGTCTGTCTGTCTCTGTGTGAAAGTAACATACCTCTCAGCTGTCCAGATTTAGCCTCATAGTTTTTATCTGTTTCTCATAAAATTTGTGGTTTGCTGGCAAAGGATTGAAATCAGTCATTAATGATACCACAACCCCATGTGCAAAAATGGGAAAATGGATTTTGGATGGATGGATGGATGGACTTGCATTCATTCATGGTAGTGTGGGAAAGCATATAATACTGGTCAGTTCTAGAAAAGGAAACAAACATATATGTTACTTTTAATATCCTTAAGTCCTTTGGTGGCAGATTCTCTTCTTTAACATTATTTTGGCCATGATGAGCACTTTAAACTAGGCATGTATTCTCTGGCCAATATCTCTTAGGGAGGTCCACAAAACTAAGAATAATTTCTTGCACATTAGGCCAGCTCCTCTGCTGGCTGGAGTCCAGTTCACTTGCATGGAGACATTAACTGCCCATCTATGGCACACTCCATTTTAGCTCTCTGAGAATGGATCTACCATTTATGGGGTGGCTTTGGTTCCTTTTTCAGGGTGTATAGTACTATAACAGTGCCTCAGCAAAGCTGTTCCAGAGTCCATCTGCCTGACATCTGGCAACAAGCAGCAGTCCCTGTATGACAGGGGAAAGAAGCATGACTGAATATCTGAAAGTTTAACTGACCAAATTAGTTTCTCTGTTGTATATAATGTATCTTTCTCTTTGCAATTCCTTTATTCTGTGTCTGCAATGGATTGAGTACAGCTGTGTTCATAGACATTTCTCCTCTTAGTCTTTGGCCAGTCTGTTTTTCTTTCCGCAGTTCATTTTTCTTTGACTAACACATTACTTTCTTTCACATCTTGTGAGTTTGTCACTCCTTTCTGACCTCTTAACATGTTAATGCCCAAAAAATAGAATGGTGTTTTTGAAATTTATAGCTGATGATGGTATTTCTGTGTCTGTGGTACTCCTTTTGTTGAAAACAAACTTTCAGTGGAGATATTTAGGGGACAAGGCCCTGTGTTTCAATCTCAGATTGCATGTTTCTTTCTGAGCAAGACTATAGTCCACAGCCCTGTCTACAAGGAAAACAAATTTTAATTGCATGCTTTTTAATGAAGCTGAAAAAACAAATCTTTTAAATGGCATTGCTTCATGCACTCTACTTTTCAGTGTATTTGCTCCCTAACTGAAATGTCAGCACCCGAAATGCTAATTGCTGAAAGTCAATAAAAAAGATCAAAATGACAGGATAAGAGCAAGTCTCAAACATCACTTTTCTCCTTTGAACTTTTTTTTTTTTTTTTGCCAAAGGCAAGCCCTCCACTCCCTCTGAACTTATATTTATCAACTCCAAGATCACCATACCTCCAAGAAAAGAGAATATTCTGGTATGTGGCCATCTTGGACTGGTATATGTAAGTCCACTTTTTCGGCCATTCAGTGTCCATGTTCTGGGGCTCTCTCTAGTAGGTCCTGACATTTCAAATGGTTACCTTTTTTGTTAGTTACTATTACATGATTGTCTGGAGAGTAACAATATTAATGCACAGCAATATATGAAGGCAAAATGAATAAATGCAATCGATCACAGTAACAACAGCATCAAGAATAACAATGGATACAGTAGTAGCAATAATGCTACGGAGAACCATGGTTATCAAAATCAGTGAAACATATACCTACAACAGCATAGCTCGGAAAGCCGAAGTAATGCCAGATGTCATTCCCAGTATCAAGCATGCATCCTTAGTCATTTATATCCTGTTGCCTGGAATCTTTCACTACTTGATCACATTGTGGGATCCCTCACCTGTAAGGATTATGCCCTATTCCATCTCTAAAATAAACCGCATGTTGAACTCACTCTTGTTTGTGATCTCTCCCCCTGCTGCTCTCCTCTGTCTCTTCAGTTTCCATAGTAGAAAGTTTCTGTGGGATTCCTGGAGTGTCTTTTCTGGTACTGCATTTTGCATTGTATATTTAAAAAAATATCAAACTGGGCAGACATTTAATGCATCTTCATTTGTTTGTCCAACTCACAGAATGACTCCAGTCAGATGTACATTTTTCATGTTTGTATTCCATGCATTTTCAATAACATGTGTTTATGCTACATTGTTTATCTAGGCACAGAGTTTAGTATGTCTTTCTCTCTGTTGGACATACACATCTGACCCGTATCATACCCATGATCCCAGTGTACCACTGCCTATGAGTTACTCCATGCAGGTGGCAGTCAGCCTAACCCCTAACCATCTTCTGCCTTCCAAACTAATATTACTGTACGCCATCCAAAGTGCAGATGTGGAAATCTGGTTAAATGGAGTAAGGATAACAAACTGTGAATGGTTTATCTGTTACCTGGAAGTTGGATAACCTTATGTCTGGTAGCTTTAAGGAAGCTGGCTCCCATCACACAAACTATTAATAACCAATGCTGCATGTTCAAAGCTGAGTAGGGAATGACAAAAACTTGCTACGTGCTGCTCACTAGCTAAAGATTTCTTTTTCATAAATGAACACACATGTGATGTCATGACAGTGGCAGCTTTGGGTTCTTTTTCTTGCTTGATCACAGTAGGGGCATAGTAGATAGCTGGTAGGACATATGACATATGTAATATATATATATATATATATATATATATATATATATATATATATATATATATATATATATATATATATATCATTACTTATGCTACTTTTGATTTATGTTTTGGGGGGGATGGTAAAGTTAATTAAGCAACCTGGTGAACTTGTTTGAAAAGGTTACCAAAGCAATGAGTGAAACTGTCCATACCGCATATCTCAGCCTGAACATAGCTTTTGATACAATGTCCTTATTCAACAGCAATTTGGATGTATGGATGGGAAATAGAAAATGTACCCCAGGACTATCCCCTGTACTACCAATGGAAAGAGGCAGCTCCTAAATGCTCTATCCCACCCATGAGTCCTCTCAACTTACATATGGTATGATTCCTGCTATTTTTGCTAAAGGTAAGATATAACCATGGGATGGGTAAGGCCATTCTAACACCAAATGTAATAGTTTAATTTATGCACCAAAAGAGAAAATAGGCTACGCTTAAAATGGGCTGCATAGGCAGTTAGCATAGTACTTAACTATGAGCCTATGGACTTATAAAAAACACAAGGCCATAATACCATTAAAATATAGATTCCAGATTCAAGATTCAAAGAACTTTATTGTCATTAAGGACCACACACGTGCAGCTTAAATTAAATTACAAATGTCAACTCATGAGAGAAATGTAGTGCAAATAACATAGATATAGCGGTATCAAATAACGTAGATACAGCAGTATCAAATGACATAGATACAGCGGTATCAGACAATAACATAAGAAAGAAAATAACACGTAAGACATGCAAGAGGTAGTTCACATTACATAAACACAGTCAAAAACCCATTACCCAGTGATGAATAATAAATAAATATCCACCACCAAACCCCTTCACCCTTAAAATAGAGAATAAATAGAGACTAGTGAATAGCAGCTGTTTACTTACCATATTGCACTTGTTAACCTTAGATGTGACTCAGTATAGCCATTGTATTGTGTAATAGTAATGCTGGTGGTAATTGCTCTGAGCAGCAGGATTAGATGAAAAAATAGGCTTCATTTTATCAGGTATTATGGTTGGTGTCTGTATTAATAAGTCTCACAGCTGTAGGATATAAACTGTTCCTGAATCTGGTAGTCCTACAGCGGAAGCTGTGGTACCTCCTTCCAGATGAAAGTTGTGAGAACCAGTTGTGGGCCGGATGGGTCAAATCAGCAAGTATTTTATATGTTTTTTTTTCTTGTTCTTAAAAAGAAAAGCTCCTGAATAGAAGGGAGGTTTGTGCCCAAGATTTTTTCAGCCACCCTCACCACCCTCTGTAATTTCTTCTTCTCAGCAGCTGTGCATTTGCTGAACCATGCTATGGAGTTGCTAGTGAGGATGCTCTCTATAGGTCCCCTGTAAAAAGTGGTAAGAGCACACAGTGGGAGCCTGGCATTTTTGAGCTATTTCAGGAGGTGAAGCCTCTGTTGAGCCTTCTTGACTATATGGTTGGTGTTAGCAGCCCAGGAGAGGTCATCAGAGATGTGAACACCCAGAAACTTGCTTGTTTTGACTTTCTCTACTACCATTTGGTAGTGAGTGGTTGGTGAACTGTTGCCTTTTTCCTGAAGTCCATAATCATTTATTTGGCCTTATTAACATTCAAGTCCAGATTGTTCCTGTCACAACAGGCAATCAAAGTGTTCACCTCAACCCTGTAGTTATGTTTATCCCGACCACTGAAGAGACCGACGACTGTAGTATCATCAGTGCATTTTATAATATGGTTTGAGTTATGTTTTGCAGTACAGTCATGGGTGGGAATGGCAAAGAGCAAGGGGCTGAGCACACAACTTTGTGGAACACCAGTATTCAGAATTATGCATTGAGAGGTTTTGTTTCCAGCACATATCAACTGGGGTCTACCAATCAGAAAGTCAAGAGTCCGGTTACATAGGTGCTTGTTTATCCCAAGTTTCATGAGCTTATCCACCATTTGCATCAGTATCACAGTGTTGAATGCAGAACTAATGTTGATGTACAGCAGCCTTACATGGTTATTCCTCCTTTTCAGGTGTTTTAGTGCAAGGTGTAGTGAGACTGATATTGCATCCACAGTCAATCTGTTTGCCTGGTATACAAACTGGAGAGGATCAAAGGACTTTGGCAGACTCAGATAGATGTTTCTTCACAATCCTCTCAAAGCACTTCATGATGTTTGAGATTAAGGCAACCAGTCTGAAGTCAGTGAGGCAGGCAGGATTGGGTTTCTTCAGAAGTGGGATAATACTTATTTCTTGAAATGCAAAGGAACTTTCTCCATAGCAAGGGATGAGTTGAATATGTCCATCAGTACCAGACATAACTGATCATCACACTCCTTCAACACCTTTCCAAGTATGTTATCTGGTCCAGCAGCCTTTCTATGATTCACCTTCTTAAGCTGATGTCTCACCTCCTCAGAGTTTAAGGTGAGCACTATCTCCTCTTTTTAGTGTTTGTTTTGGAAGCTACGGTGGTGTTTTTCTCCTCAAATCTGCCAAAGAAGGAGTTCAGTTCATTCAGGAATTCCAAGCTGTCATCACATTGGGGTGTTTTGGTCTTATAGTCCGTGAGCTGCTGTATTCCCTGCCATAGGCTTCTTGTGTCCCTCATGTCTTGGAAGCAGATCTGCATTTTCCTCCCATACTCCTTCTTTTCCTCTCTGATGCCTTTTTCAGATCTGACCTGGCCACTTTTAACCTTTCTTTGTCATTTGCCTTGAAGGCTGTGTTTCTTTCCCTCAGTAGCTCATAGACATTCCTGGTAAGCCAGGGCTTATGATTAGCTCTTATAGTGATGGCTTTCCTGGTGGCTACATCCTCCACACATTTATTTATGTAGGCAAGAACTGATTCGGTATAGATGTCTATGTCTAACTGGAAGTTGTGCATAGCCGCTTCTTTGAAGACCTCTCAGCAGGTGGTACTGAAACAGTCCTGAAGGCAGTCCATGGAACCCTCCTGCCAGACTCTGGTCTGTTTAGTTGTCATTTTTTCTCTGATCAAAGCTGTCTTGTAGGTAGGCAGAAGCAGGATTGCAGTGGGATTAGTGTTGCCTATGTTGGGGTGCTTAAAAGCTTTAAAGTCTCCTTTAATATTGCTGTAAGCTTTGTCTAAGTTATTCTCTCCTTTGGTGAGGAAATCCACATACTGATACAAATAGGGTAGCACTTCCTTATGTTCAGCTCTGTTGAAATCACATGTGCAAATTCTGTATTTCTGCTTTGTAGCTCACAGATAATATTACGGTGTTTATTTTGAGCTTCAGTGGTGTTAGCACTGGGGGGGTGTTGTATACTGCTGTGACATATATCCCACTGATTTCCCTTGGTACATAGAAAGGTCTGTATTATATTTCCACATCTTTGCAGCAGTATGATTGAACCAGTTTACAGTCTTTGCACCATCTGTTATTAACATAGATGCATACATCACCACTTTTAGGTTTACCACTCTGTGCTTTACATCTATCTGCTCTAAAGAGAGTCAGCCCATCTAGGTTCAAAGCTTTCTCAGTAATGTTACTATGCAGCTAAGTTTCAGAGAAAATGAACAAACAAGTGTCCTTCACCTTATTTTATGTAAGCTCCATTTTCAGATAGTCCATCTTATTATCCAGTGAGTAGACATTTGCAAGTAATACTGAAGGTAAAGCAGGCCTGTGGGGGGTTCTCTTCAGTTTAGCAGCAGCTCTGCCTCTGCAGATTTTCTTATAGATTCATAGGTAAGTGCTAGGCTATCTGCCCGAAGGCATTTATAAGCCTAGCCGGAATGTGTTGGCTTTCACCCCCCCCTTAGATTAGATCCCTGTGCCTCTGTCCAGCAGAGCCATTGAAGTGATCCCTGGGGTAAACTTTTTGTTTCCCATCCACTCGTCAAGGTTTCTCTTGAAGAGGGTTAGTGAGGAGCTCTGCCTAATGTAGATTGGAATTTTGTTCCAGAGCATGGGAAGTCTCTGGGACAGGAGTCTATCCCTCCAGAACGTCCTATTTATTCTTGTGGTGAGGTTTAGATCCATGGAGCGTGTGGCTCGAGGGGATATAGTTTTCTTTAGGTGGAGCATGTCCATCAATTCTGGGTTCGACATGGCCTTGTATGTCAAGCAGAGATCACCTCTGAGTAGGCGGTATGCAACTGAGTACAGCTGGAGTTTCTTCAGTCGAGCTGCATAGGGCATCTGCTTGAGGCCAGTGATCCTCTTGGTGAGGTACTTCTGTGGTCTTTCCAGTTGTTGCAGGTGTCTTGTAAGGTACATCCCAAATGGGGCATTGTACTCTATGACAGGTCTGATGAGTGATGCATAGAGGGGCCCAATGACCTCTTTCGATCTGGATGCAAACCCTTTTGTGATTAGGTGGGCCACATAGAAGGATTTTCTAACCACTTTGGCAATGTGATTATCAAAGGAGAGGTTACTATCTACTTGGGTCCCCAGATCCCTTATTACGTCTTCTGTATTTAGGGGGCTACCGCCTACGTGGTAGTTTGTGGGTACTTCGTTTTTTTCCAAAAGGATGACTACGCAATTTTTGGCATTTAGCTTGAGGCCATGGTTTTGACACCAGGCATCTGTCTCAGTGAGACTCTTTTGCAGGATGTCTGTGTCAGACGGAGAGTCAATTATAGCCCCTAGTTTGCAGTCATCTGTGAACTTGGTCAGCCATAGTCCTCCTGTGCTTGCCTGTACCTCTGAGAAGTATATGCTGAACAGGACGGGTCCTAGGACTGAGCCCTGGGGAACGCCACTTGTAACTGGTTTAGAGTCAGACCTAGCTCCTGCAACTCTTACCATGTGGGTTCTGTTCGTGAGAAAGATGGAAACCATCTCGTGATGTAGGGGTTTATGTTCAGGCTGGTGAGCTTGTCTATAATACCTGTGTGGGGAATGGTGTCGAAGGCCTTTGCAAGGTCTAGGTAGGCTGTGTGGACCACCTTTCCTTTGTCTGTATCCTTGGTAACTGTCTCAAAGAAGTCCACCAGGTTTAAGAGGCATGATCTGTCCTTAAGAAAGCCAAACTGGGTAGGGTCCAGTGTTTGGAGGTTTCCAATGTCTCTGTTAATGAGATCCATGATGATGCGCTCCATAGCTTTGCAGAGCAAGCTAGTCAGGCTTATAAGGTGATAGTTCCTGGGGTCCGTTGTGGCTCCACCTTTGTGGAGTGGAATAACCATTACTGTGCGCCACTCTGTGGGCACATAGCCTGTGGAGAGGCTGAATTTAAACAGTGTATTTAGGTGAGGGGTTAGTTCATCTTTGAGCTCGTGTAGGACGCAGCCTGGGACACCGTCCGGTCCCATTGATGCTGTGTTTTTGGCTTTGTAGAGGGCTGTTTTAACCTGAGTGTCTGTGATTTCAGGGGCACTACATTCTTCTAGTATAGTTATGGGCCCTTTTGGGGGTGAGAGGCGGGTGAAGTTTGCACTGAACCTGTCTGCCAGGATGTTGGCTATATCTGTCGGTTCAGTGTATTTTGTGGCATTCTGCACTAACTCCGAGCAGATCTGAGAATTGCCACTTAGATTCTTGACATAGCTAAAGAATGCCTTGTGGTTATCTTTGGAGTCCATGGCAATTTTTCTTTCGAAGCTAGCCTTGGATGATTTTATGAGGGAATGTAGTTTCTTGCTGATACTGATCAGGGATGTATTCCCTTCTTGGGATTTTACTCTTTTCTGTACTAGTTTCCTCCTTCTATTGTTTATGGCAGGGGTCCACCAGACTGGTTTCCTATTCTTGGAGGAGTGAGTTTTGGTTTTGTTTGGGATAGCACGATCCATGCATTCTTGTAGGTGCCCGTAGAGTGCATTAGTAAAGGATTTTGCAGCTTGGGCAGCATTATCCTTTAGCATTGGGGCTTTAAACTTCCCACTTTGGTCTTAAGTAACATGAAGTTTGCTTTTGAAAAGTATTTCACAGTGGTTTCTTGACTGGGGGTGGTGGTGGAATGTGGATATCCAGAGTGATTAGTTTATGGTCAGATCTAACCAGCAAGGGGTTGACCTCAGGTGTGGAACACCAGTCGCCCATGTTGGTGATGACCAGGTCCAATATGTTGTCACATCTGGTGGGGGTGTTGACAAGTTGATCCAGGGAGTTTGAGTTTATAAATTCTAGGAAATGTTGGGCAAAGGAGTTTGTACTTGAGTAGTTCTCCCAGTTAATATTTGGGTAATTGAAATCACCCAATATCAGGGTGTTTGGTAGGACCTTTATGTTTCCCAGTATTTCCAGGAATGTGGAGTGGGGGTCCTGGGACATGGTGGGTGATCTGTTGCAAGCTATAATTTGAATAGCAGTTTTGCCCATTGTTAGTTGCATGTGGATGATCTCTGAAGCATTGTGCTGTGCACTAACCTGGAGGTGTGGGTATCCTTGATGAATATGGATACTCCCCCACCTTTTGTATTTCGGTCCGGGTTTTGTGGCTAAAATGTATGGTATGAGTTGTAGCCTGGTAGTGCTGGGGTGCTCTCTGGAGCCTTAAACCAGGTTTCTGTTACTGCACATATATCGATTTTCTCAATACTGAGGAGTGCCTCGAGTGCCTGCATTTTGAAGTTAAGACTTCTGGCATTGAGTAGAATTACCTTCAGTTTTTTGTTACTTGTGCTATTTATGGTGGTGTGTTTGTCTTTTGAGCCTTGCCTCAAAAAGGCATTATGGGGGTGGCAAGAGCCTTGGCCAGTATTCAAAAGCCTAAGGGTGACAGATGCAAGCCATCTCTAGCAAAGCAGCATAGCTTGTTGAGTATGTCATCCCAGGCTGATAGAAACTGGGTCCCCTTTGAATGACACCTGAAGCTTAGTCAATTGTTGAAATTGATAATTTTTTCTCTATACCATGGTATCATTCTTGGTTAGGGCAGGATGCTACTCAGGGTCAGGGTCATACCAGCCTGGGCTACATGATCAGAGAGCTCCTCCATGTCTCTTTTCATGTAGTCCAGGGAGGTACAACTCAGGTCATTCACACCAACATAGAGAATGACAAAGTCATATTTGTACTTGTTCTGGAGTGACCTGAGTGCTTGTGTTATGTGGCGGATCCTGGCACTTGACAGGCAGCTAACAGTAACCTTCTCCTTGTTCAGACTAGGTAGTGGGACATCAGTGTGCCTGACTATAGAGTCACCTATTATTAGTGTGTTGGGTATGTTATTTTGCCTTAAGGACTGTGATTGTGTGGCACACTGGTTTTGTGAAGTGTGTGTTTCATGGTTTGTATTGGGGGGTGGAGGTTGCTTGGATGTCTGCTTTGGAGGTCTCTGTTGCTTCTGCAGATTTTTATTTAGAGCATCCGAGTATGTTTTCGCATATTTATGTGTGTTTATTGCCAGTGCTGGTTTCATAGGTCTGTGTGAGACTGGTGGTGTGATGCAAGTAATTCCCTTTTCCTCTTGACTGCCTGGTCCAGTCTTGGGTTGAGAGAGCTTAGCCTCCAATTTGGCTGTATAATTGCATCTCTCACATGTATTAGTGTTTGGTGGAAGGAGGAGAGGGTTGTCTGTGTACATGAGGCAATTGTAACATTGCCTCAAATTGCCCAGATTCACCAGATGGACCGGAGAGTACACCTGAAACTGCCCTTTGGCCGTGCCTGGATAGGTAAAGTGAGCTGTTTTACTGATTGGCTGGTAAGGTCGAATAGAGAGCCTTGTCCTTCTCTACAGTGTAGGGGGGGTCTAGTGCTAAGGTTTATTAGTGCTTGCTTTGAGTTTTGAGCAAGTGCCGGTATGAGAAGGGAATGGTTTGAGTGCTTAAGTTGAAAATTTTTCTAGTTCCAAGGGAAAAATTGAAGAGTAGACTTTGTGGAGCTGGGAATAGTTATACCCTAGCTAACTGGCACTGCAAAACCATGCAAATGCTGGTTTTATAGCAGGAAAATGAAAGAGATAGAAATTAGCCGAAAATGGCCAATAAACTATTAATTTCTGGGCTGAAACCACTCCTCCAGGGACAGATAGGCTGCTCAAAGCTCCCATCTCTCAATGTGAACAAAGAAACTTCCTTCTATCTAAGTAAGGTATGGGCAAACACAGAAACTTGTAACACAGCCCTGAATTCAACACTAACCTGAAAACTGGACTATACTAGATTAGAAAGGCAGGAAAACAAATATATATTTTTTGTTTTTCAGACAATAAAGTAGATACAATCAAAGAAACACTTTAAATGCACAGAAATGGATATCACACTTGAGTGTGTAGCCTACAACAGTTAAACAGGTAATTTAAACACAAAAATGACTTTGTTAAAGTGCAGGCAGTAAAATAAGTACAATATGTAGCTGAAACAAACTTTTTAAATCACAGAAACTCTAGAAAATCTGAGTTTTAGGTGGAATTAGCTAAAGGCAGTGAGAAAATGCAGAAACATGATAATCACTCCAAAGTCTCTCCTTTGTCTCTCTGCTGCTGTAGAACTTTGCAGGGCACCAGGCATGAACTTGCTGAGCTGTATACTAGCACAAACACGTTGCAAATGCGGGTTTTATAGCAGGGAAATGAAAGAGATAGAAATTAGCCCAAAATGGCCAATAAACTACTAATTTCTGGGCTGAAACCACTCCTCCAGGGACAGATAGGCTGCTCAAAGCTCCCTCTCTCACAGTGAACAGAGAAACTTTCTTCTATCCAAGTAAGGTATGGGCAAACACAGAAACTTGTAACACAGCCCTGAATTCAGCACTAACCTGAAAACTGGACTATACTAGCTTAGAAAGGCGGGAAAACAAGTATATTTTTATACTTGTTTCTAGTTCTATTATTTCTAGTTCTTTCAAATTATTTCCTTTTATAGCTGCTCCAGGGCATTCCAAAATCTTCCCTATAAAGTTTCAGAGCTCTGATGGTATTCCTGTTTAAAATGCAGAGATTCAGAATTTCTGCAAGTGAAGTAGACCCCGAGTACTCTGCAGACCACAGACATTCAAGCCACCAACTTGTTCTAGTAATCTATTTAATTTCCAGTAATTTTCTTCTTGTATAAGTAATTGTATCCACATAAAAATGTCTGGAAAGTGATTTATTTCATTTTTTTCTGTGCAAAAGTAGCAGGAATAAGCATTTCTCCTTGAACAGCTAACAAAGCTGCAGCCTCCATGGGTACCACCACTTTTTTTTTGGTATAAATGCATGATACATGTTAACAACTAACCCATAATTCACTGTTAAAAATGGTATCCTATTTCCTTACTAAAAAACATTCAATATTGTAATCTTAAAAATTCTAACAATTTTAACAACAAAGAAAATTTAGTAATCTGTCATTCTTAAGAGTTATGGTTTGAATGATGTGTTGGTATGCTACAGTATAACAAGTCAAGGATCACATGTCCATTCATGATTGGCAGTGGAGTTTTACAGTGCTGAGTTGCCAGCCTGGTGCCCAACCTTCCACAGAAGGCACACACACACTCATGCCTAGGGCCAACTTAGTTAGAGTGTCCAACCCACCTACAGCATGTCTTTGGGAGGAAACCCACGCGACCACAGGGAGGACATGCAGACTCCACACAGAAGGCACCCCAGCCAAGAATTGAACTGGAGAACATCTTGCTAGGAGGCAGCAACACTATCCACTGCACCACTGCGCTGTACCTTAGTAAACAAGAAAAATATATCAGTAATTCAATTTCAAGAACATAAAGTCGGTCTTATTTTGTTTTTCTCTACACTGCAAGGAATTGCTTTTAATCAAAAGACAGCACATTTTTATCAACATTCAAGATACAACATATATCTTTCCACTCCAAACACTGGTGAATAGCAAAGTAGTTTAAAAGTTCTTTGAAGTAGAAGTGAGAAGGGCCAGGTAACAGCTCCTTGACTCCAAGGATAGTTCTGACAACTCAGGAAAAATGTGGGAGAGGGTCTATTAACATTTAGACTGAAATAATTGGAAGCCATAAAATACACAGTTCAACTGGTTTGTTTTGTTGAGCATTTACAACTCCTCTGAAAGAGGTAAGAGCTGCTCTGAGAACACTAATCAGAGTAATTCAAGCAAAAAAAAAAAACCTGAAGATGAAAGTAGGTTCCAGAAGTTGCGCATGCCTGTGACTCACACTACTGTCAGTCTATTTACATGGAAGATAAAAATGATTTCCTTACCATTTAACATGACTCATATAGAGGAGACTTAAAGTGAATTCTGGGGAAAAATCTCCAAGATCGCTTTATATTGGCAGGTTCATTGAGATATAATAACCATAACCACTTAATGATTCTGATGCATTAAAATAAAATGCAAAGATATAATAAATTAAATTAAATACAGTGGCAATCATAAAAAAGTGTTTTTCAGTCCCCCCAAGGAGAACTGTACTGAGAAAGACAAAAACTGTGCAAATGCAGCAAAATGAATATTGTAGTATTCTGTTTTTGATTTGCTGAAAAAACACCAGTATTAGATCTGAATTGTTTGGGGTGGGTAGCACTCAAAAGGGAATATCTGGTCACAGTAACTCATTCCAGGATTTGAATACCTTTTCTAGAAGTGCATGATTTTAAATGATGCAGTTAAGATTTTCCGACTATTATTATAACTGTCTGTGAACAAGTCTTAGCAGAAGACTTTTAGAATTTGTAGTTTTAATGACTAAGATCATTAAAACTACATATCTTTAAATTCTTAAGCTGAGGTTTCTTCATTCTCAGACAGTTTAGTATGGTTTGACATTACCACAACATCATCATACAAGCAAAGAAAAGAATTAAATAAACTACAATCTTAGTCAATTTTCCATCTTCAAAATACAGACACTATACTACCTCTCATATGGTGGAACAAATGGGTCAAGTAAGGAGCTTTTATTACCAACTAGGGAGGGAGCTCACAGAATGATTAAAATGTTACTTTGTACTTGTTTTACCACAAAACCAGTTCTTCAACCGTTCAACATTAATGGGAGAAATAACTCAAGTTGCAAAAGTCCAAGGCAGCAGATGGGTAAGTCAAGCGACACCCCCACCCCAAGAAAAAAATCAAATACAACCAACTCCCTTTAGGATAAAGCAATGAGGCTACAGAGGTAAGAGAAGGCTTGCAACATAATGAATACCACCAAAATTTTTATTGTATACTTAGAAAGTTAGTAGAATTACAAACATTGCATTATTAAACATTTTTCTGAAGGCTGCACCCTCACATGCCTGTCATTATTTAGTGACTGCAATTTTCAACAATTTGCTAGAAGCCTCACATTTCACAAGGAAGAGATCAAAACATTTTTCAATTTCTTTGCTCAAAAATTACAGGCAAAGCCAAACATAATGGGAGACATAAAAGGACAAATTATAAGTAGCGTTTTCTGCATGTGTTAACCAGGTAAACTCAGTGAGCACACTGTCTCTTTTCAAGGTTGACAGAAGAGCACTGTGTTTAAGTGACTTGCTTAAACTCTCGTATTAAGCAAACTGAAATGAAAGGATTCAAACTTTGTGCCTTTGACTACAGGAAACAATTTCCTAACATAAGTGATTGGCAACCAGAAATCACTTAAAATATTAACAAAAACAATTGTTGCATGGACGTGCATTCTCTGACCAATAAAAACTATGAAACTGTAATGATTGGCATTATTGACTGACAGTAATCAGGGATTTGCCAGAAAAAAAATAATTAAGGACAGAGTATAAATATGAGACAAAATGTGTGATTTATAGGTGCAGTATTCCTTGAGTTTGTAATGGAAAATTCATGATTTATAGGTGCAGTGTTCCATGTGTTTGAAATGGACAGCGCATGATTTATAGTGCAGTCTTCCTTGAGTTTGAAATGGATAGCACATAATTTATAGGTGCTGTGTACCTAGAGTTTGAAATAGACACCACATGATTTATAGGTGCAGTGTTCCTTGAGTTCAAAATCGACAGCACAAGATTTATAGGTGCAGTGTTCCTTGAGTTAGAAATGGACTGAACATGATTTATAGGTGTAGTGTACCTTGAGCTTGAAATGGGCAACACATGATTAATATATATGCAGTGTTCCACATTGACAGTGTTCCTTGAGTTCAAAATCAACAGCACGATTTACAGGTGCAGCGGTCCATGTGTTTGAAATGGATAGCACATGATTTATGGGTGCAATATTTCTGAAATGTGAAATGGACACCACATGATTTAAAAGTGCAGTGTTCCTCAAGTTCAAAATGTACAGCACATGAGTTATACTTGCAGTCTTCCTTGAGTTCAAAATGGACAATACATAGGTTCATAGGTTCATAGGATGGTACTAGGTTATTGGCCCTAGGGCCTATACAAGCCTAGCCATAACAATTCCCTGGCTATGTCTTGCCCCAGTATTTACTTCCCTGGACCCCTGTCTAGCAGGCGACTGACATGATCCCCGGGGTGAATTTCCTGTCTCCCATCCAGTCATCAAGGTTCCTTTTGAAGAGGGCCAAAGAGGCGCTCTGCTTGACATGTATGGGTCTTTGCTGAAAATGGGCTTCTGGCCCAGCATGACTTATAGGTGAAGAGTTCCTCGAGTTTGGAATGGACAGCATATGATTTTATAGGAGCAATGTGCCTTGAGTTCAAAATGGACAGCACATGAAATACAGCTGCAGTATTTCTCAAGTTCAAAAAGGACGGCACAGTATTTATAAGTGCAATGTACCTCGAGTTCGAAATGGGCAACGCATGATTTATAGGTGCAGTGTTCCTCAAGTTCAAAATGACAGCACATGATTTATAAGAGCAGCATTCCTTGAGTTCAAAATGGACAGCTTATGATTTATAGGTGAAGTGTTCCTCAAGTTTGGAATAGAAAGGACGTGACTTTATACATGCAGTGGTCTTCAAGTTCAAATTGGACAGCACATGATTTACAGCTGCCGTGTTCCACATGTTTGAAATGGACAGCACATGATGTATAGGTGAATGATCCTTAAGTTCAGACTTAAGAGCACATTATTTCTATGTATAGCATTTGTTGAGTTTAAAATGGACAGCACATGATTAATAGGTGCATTGTTCCTTGAGTTTGAAATGGACAGCACATTATTTATAGGTGTAATGTGCCTCAAGTTCAAAATGGCCCGCACATGATATACGTGCAATGTTCCTTGAGTTTGAAATAGTCAGCACATGATTTATAGGTGCAGTGTACCTTGAGTTTGAAATGAACAGTACACGATTTATAGGTGCAGTGTTTTATAAGATCAAAATGGACAACGCATGATTTATAGGTGCATTGTATTTTGAGTTCAAAATGGGCAGCACATGATTTACAGCTGCAGTATTACATGAGTTTAAAATGGAAAGCACATGCATTTATTTATTTATTTATTTATTACATTTGTTTACCAGGTAATGTCCAGCTGGGCCAGAAGCCCATTTTCAGCAAAGACCTGGGAAGAAAAGTTCCAGATATACAGTTTAATACTAGAGAAACTAATAATACTAACAATACTAACAATATTGGCAAAATTAATTATGTTTGAGACATACTAACAGTGTAATTATAGTGGCAGTATTAATTACTGTCAAAGACATATACAGCATTATGTAACAGTATGCATCTTATATACAGGATAATAACAGTGGCAGAAGTGGTTACAATATAAGGTCAGTAAGATTGCCTAGGACCTATGTTCAATCTACCTACTGAAAGACAACTGTAAGAAATTACTCAGGTGGGAAGAACAATAGCCATGGGGTAAGAGCTAGAGATTAGAAGGAGCAGAATTAGGAGATATAGTCAAGGAGTGGGTAGACTTAGCCAGGAGTATGCCTATGATGTACAGGTGTAGTGTAGTTTAAAAGAGACAACACATAATTTATAGGTGTACTATTCTATGAGATCAAAATAGACAGCACATGATTTATAGCTGCCGAGCTCTTTAAGTTTGAATGGACAGCACAACATTTATAGGTGCAGTTTTCCTCAAGTTTGAAATAGACAGCACATGATTTATAGGTACAGTGTTCTTCCAGTCTGAAATGGACAGCACATGATTTATAGGTACAGTGTTCTTCCAGTCTGAAATGGACAGCACATGATTTATAGGTACAGTGTTCTTCCAGTCTGAAATGGACAGCACATGATTTATAGGTACAGTGTTCTTCCAGTCTGAAATGGACAGCACATGATTTATAAGTGCACTGTTCCTCGAGTTTGAAATGGACAGCACATGATTTATAGGTACAGTGTTCTTCCAGTCTGAAATGGACAGCACATGATTTATAAGTGCACTGTTCCTCGAGTTTGAAATGGACAGTACAAGATTTATAGTTGCAGAGCTCTTTAAGTTTGAATTGACAGCACATGATTATAAGTGCAGTGTTCCTCAAATTTAAAATGTACACCACATGGTTTATACATGCTGTCATCCTCAAGTTCAAAATGTACAGCACATGATTTATAGGTGTAGTGTTCCACGTGTTTGAAATGGACAACCCATGACTTATAGGTGCAGTGTTCCACGAGTTCGAAATGGACAGCACTTGATTTATAGGTGCAATGTTTCTCGAATTTGAAATGGACAGCACATGATTTATAAGTTCAGGGTTCCTCAAGTTTGAAATGGACAGTACATGACTTATAGATGTAGTGTTCCTCGAGTTTGAAATCAAAAGCACATGATTTTATAGGTCCAATATGCCTCAAGTTCAAAATGGATAGCACGTGATTTATAGGTGCATTGTACCTCGAGCTAGAAATGGACAGCACATGGTTTATAGATGCCGTATTCCTCAAGTTCAAAATATACAGCTTATGATTTATAGGTGCAGTGTTCCTCCAATTTAGAATGGACAGTGCATGACTTATAGGTGTAGTGTTCCTTGAGTTTGAAATCAACACCACAAAATTTTATAGGTCCAATATGTCTCAAGTTCAAAATGGACAGCACATGATACACAGCTGCAGTATTCTTTGAGTTTGAAATGGACAGCACATGATTTATTTATTTATTTTATTTTATTTTGCATTTGTTGACCGGGATAGTCCAACTGGATTCATGTCCATTTTCAGCAGAGGCCTGGGGAGAAAAGCTCCAAGCTAACAGATTACAAAAAATAACAACAATGAAATCATATTACAAGTAAGGTATTGACAAAGAATGCATAATCAAACATGAATAGACAACTTCAAACAGGTTAGAGTTAATCCCTGGTGACAGTCAGGGGTAAATTAAACAATAATTTGATTAATAGATTTTTCACATTCTTGATGAAAGTTAGCCAGGTCTGTTGCAGTGGCAAAGCCAGTTTAGTGCCTGATGTTGTTTGAGTCTAGTTTTAAACTGGCCTGGGGAGGAGAGCAAAGTAATATCAGCTGGAAGTGCGTTCCAGGCTCTACATGCAGAATTTGCAAAGAGGGAATCACCAGCTGCATTGTTAATTTTGATTGTCTGAATTAGTAGTCTATTCGAGGATCAAAGCAGTCTCAGATTGTTATAGGGGGTGATAATATTTTTAAGTGCCGGAGTATTATCCGGATTATAGAGGATTTTATTAGCCATGATCAGAAGGTTACATTGGATTAGACTCGGAAGTTCTGGCAACCCAAGCTGGTTAGGGTTGATGAGGTGATGTGTCCTGAAAGGCAGGCCAGTGGCAAACCTGGCAATGTGATTATAACAGGTTGACAGTCTATTAAGTACAGTCTTGTTTAGATTAGAGAGAAGGGGGATGCATATAGAAGTGTTGAAAGTAGGTGAGAGTGAGCTATAGCAATTTTGGCTGGAGGGGTTAGGAAGGATTTTATTCTGTAGAGTGACCATAGTTTTTTTATTGATGGTTTTGATCAATTAGTTTACATGTAGGTTTAATTTTAGGTTATTATCAATAACGACACCTAATAGTTTAGTAGAGGGGTCAGGGGAGATTATTGTGCCATCATTTGCCTTTATGGTAAAGGTAAAAGCAGCAGACCTTTGTGTTGGTGAAAATAACAGCATTTTAGTTTTTTGGGGATTTAGTAACAATCAATATTCAGAGAGACAGTTTTCTATGGTATTAAAGGTGGACTGAGTAGCAGACCTCAAGTCAGTAGGAAATGTAGCTGAGCTAATCAGCGTGGAGTCATCAGTGTATTGGATACAGCTAACATCGGAGATGACAGTATACAAGTCATTAATAAATATGGAAAACAGTAGAGGCCCTAGTATGGAGCCTTGTGGTACTCCAAGGATGTTAGTTAGTAGGTTAGAGAGCTTGTTCTGCCAGAGAACACCCTGCTGTCTCCCATTGAGGTAGGATTTAAGCCATTGAGGGCTTTAGAATCTAGACAGAAAGTTTGCATGGTGTGAATCAAAAGTTGGTGGTTAACCATGTCAAATGCCTTAGAAATATGCAAAAAGAAAGCTGAGGATATGTGATTACTGTTGTGGTTATTGTTTATGGTATTGGTAAAAGCTAGTAGGGCTGAAGTAGTGCTGTGGTGTGGATGGAAGCCGTGTTGGGCATCTGCCAGGAGGTGATTCTGGATTAGCTGGTGCATGAGTTGTTTGTGTATACATTTTTCCATAATCTTTGCAAGTGGAGAAAGTATTGCTATTAGTCTATATTTGGAGAATTCAGTGGAGGAGCCGCCTTTATGTAATGGGATTATCTAGGATGTTTTCCAAATGTTGGGAATTTTAGCCTCTGCTACGGTAAGATTAATTAGTATTGATACTGGATAGGCAATAGCATCAGCTAATTTTTGAAGGTACTTGGCGGGGAGTTGATCAGCGGAGAGTGTGGTGGGTTTTAATTTTTTGATCAAGGTACGGATAAGTGAAATGGACACTGGTTGAAAGTTGAATTCCTAGATTCCTAGGGATGGTACTATCAGGGCTAGGGGAGTTAGGAGATAATTGGCTAGCTAGGGCTTGAATTGTCTCAGTAAAGAAACAGTTAAAACTGCCTGAAAGATCCTCGGTGGGGGGGTTATCAATGGTAGCAGCGGGTATAGGGGTAGATGTTTTTCCAGGACGAAGTAGATTATTCAGACCTGCCCAGAACTTCTGAGGATTGTTCTGGTTTGCTGTCTGTAAATTACAGTAGTATTGTTTTTGTCTTGTAAAATGGATTTTTTAGTTTCATTCCTAGCTTGCCTGTATTTAACATGATCTTGGGGGTCTTTAGTAGAGCACCATAGAGCCCAAAATTTGTTTCTATTGGTAATTTTTAGTCTAGACTCTTTAGAAAGCCATGGTGCAATTTTTGCTTTTGTTCTCTTTGAACGGGCAGGTGCATGCAAATCAAGGATTTCAAGAAATTTGTTGTTAAAATATGCAACTGCCTCCTCTAAGGGGAGGTGTTTTAGAATAGACCAGTTACAGGAGTTAAGTTCCTGTTGGAATTTGGCAGGGTCAAAGTCTTTTTTGTTTCTGACTTTTCTGAGTAAGCGTTGTTGGGGATTAATGGCTTTTTGCTTAACTATATAAGTGAGAAGGTGGTCACTTAGGTCATCGGGGAGGGTAACAGTGGTGTACAGTTGGGGGTTACTATTTACAAGTACCCAGTCGAGTATGCTTTCTTTTTGGTTGAGTTTACCTAGGCTGGTAGGGGTGGTAATGAGTTGTGTAAATATAGGTGCACTATACCTTGAGTTTGAAATGGGCAGCACATGGTTAATAGATGCAGTATTCCTCAAGTTCAAAATGGATAGCTTATGATTTATAGGTGCAGTGTTCTTCCAGTTTAGAATGGACAGCACATGATTTATACATGCAGTGGTCCTTGAGTTCAACGTAGACAGCACACGATTTACAGGTGAAGTGTTCCATGTGTTTGAAATGGATAGCACGTGATTTATAGGTGCAGTCTTCCTCACGTTTGAAATGGACAGCGCATGATTTATAGCTGAATGTTCCTCAAGTTTGAAATAGACAGCACATAATTTGTAGATACAGCATTCCTTGAGTTCAAAATAGAAATACACATCATTTATAGTTACAGCATTCTCCGAGTTCAAAATTGAAAGCTCATGATTTATAGGTGTAGCATTTCTTGAGTTTGAAATACGCAGCAGATAATTTATAGATGCAGCGTTCCTCAGTTCAAAATGCACAGCACATGATTTATAGGTGCAGTGTTCCTTGAGTTCAAAATGGACAGCACATGATATAGGTGCAATGTTTCTCAAGTTTGAAATAGTCAACACAGATTTACAGTTGCAGTGTACCTTGATTTCGAAATGAACAGCAAATGATTTATAGGTGTAGTGATCTTTGAGTTTGAAATGGACAGTACATGATTTATAGGTGCATTGTACCTTGAACTCAAAGTAAACAGCACATGATTTATAGGTACAATATTACTCGAGTTCAAAATGGAAAGCATGTGATTTATAGGAGTAGTGTTCCTTGAGTTCAAAATGGACAGGACATGATTTATAGGTGCAGAGCTCTCTGATTTTGAATTAGCAGCAAATGATTTATTGGTGCAGTGTTTCTCAAGTTTGAAATGGACAGCACGTGATTTATAGGAGAATGTTTCTTGAGTTTGAACTAGGCAGCACATGCTTTATAGGTGCAGTGTACCTTGAGTTCAGAATGGGTAGCCTATGATTTATAGATGTAGTGTACCTCAAGTTTGAAATGGACAGTACATGATTTATAGGAGTAGTGTTCTTCGAGGTCAAAATGGACAGCATTTCTTTTATGGATGCAGTTTTCTTTGAGTTCTAAACAGATAGCACATGATATATAGATGTGATGCTCCTCGAGTTCGGAACGGACAGGACATAATTTACAAGTGCAGTGCCCCTCAAATTTGAGAAAGTGGATTAGTGCTGCTTCATAGTTTTCATTTTATTTTTACTTTTATTTATTTATTTTTGTATTAGTTGATTATGTAAACCCACCATGCTCAAGCCTCTTTTCAAGGACAAAGCAGAAGCACTGTCTGGTTAATTGACTTGCTCAAAAATTGAAGCTGAGGAAATCAAACCCCTGATTGCTGAGTAACTTGTGCTTCAGACTAATCTGAAAAAAAAAATACTATTCAGAAATGAAGGAATGTTCTTTTTACCTATTTATTGTCCTTACCGACCATTACTAACGGCCTGTTTTCAGCTTCCAAAATTATCCCCTTTTCTCTTACTTGTTTCACTATTAGCAGATTATATCACACCATGGAAGCTGGTCTTTTCTTGAGAATAATCCCTTTTGAGAGCTTTTATCTTATTGGCTGATAGCAGTTAAGGGGTGGAAGTAAACGTCTGGAGCTACCAGCATATTATCCATAGCTTTTTTACACTGCCGACCCCATAGCAGCTGTTAGATGTGATCATGTGCAGCATCTGGCATGAACAGCAGTAAGCATTTTGGCCTGCCAACATCTGTGGTTAGAATACTGTGCACTCACTGGCAGGATGCACCTCCCCTGTTCCAGCTAACCATTATGTGATACTTAAAGCAGTAGAATTTGAACTACACTTTCCCAATTTAAAGTGTGAGCGGACATTTGCCATTCGCTGTCATCATACCCTGATTGGCTTCTCCTACACCCTTATCTATTACTCATATTATAGTTGAAGGTCATTTAGAGTTTTTTTCCTTCTCTACCACAAATCCCTGAAGGCAATTCTGTATGCACTGCTGTGAGACTCAAATCTCCTCATCCTGAATGTATTGTTTCTGATGATGATAATACATTAATGGATTTTTGCATCTACCATCAGGTGTACACAAAAAGTGTGAACCCTCACCTGCCCTTCACACACAAAGATGTATCATATACATATATTGGTGGTATTAAGAATGTACATTTTCAATACGAACAAATGAAAGAAGTTTCACCGAAAACTGTCTATGGCTGTAGCATCACATGACTTAATCACTGACTTTAGCTCCCTTAAATAAACACATATTTCACATATTAACATATATGTCAACAAGTATGGAAAAGCATCAACAAGGTAGTTTGTGGTCCACATATTTGCTGCTGAACTGCATACAAACCCACTCAATAACATTTGTGTATGAATTTATGCATGTTATTTTATTATCCTAAGAAACTATGCTTGCTGTCTGTACTCTTTTCGAAAACTGGAATGAATTTATTTATTTATCTATTATTTATTTCCAGTTTGATTACTGGGGAAGTCCACTGGGCCCTGAGAGCCCATTTTCAGTGGAGGCCCAGGGAGAAAAGCTCTATAACACAGAATACAGTAATAGAAACATTCTAGGTTTGGTTTTAAGCACTTGATATGACATGCATATTATATTAACTCATCGACAATACTATGGTATTTATTTTTATGTTTTATATGAACATACATTGATGTAATGTGATAGATTTTAATATTTTTAAAGTAAGAAGTTATTTACAGTATCTCATAGTGTTAATAATAGTTTGGAATGGATGTTGTTACTAATTTGAAGTAGTCCTGGGGGCTTGTTTTTAACTGTTTTTATCTTCTACTTTTGATATTTTTGTTTAAATGGGCATAGCCCTTTAATTGCCTCTTTTGAAACACGTAATGACGTGTGAATATAAACCTAGCTTGGCGGGTTTTTTTGTAAACTCTGAAGAAGCTGTGGCTGTGGCTTCAGCGAAAACGCTTGTTTCTTTATAAATAAACTTGGCGTTAAGGTTTTGCGTACATCAAGTTTCTTTTTTTGTCGTTTGCTTTTTATTGGTGCTGGCAAGAAAATCCTTTAACGGAGTCTATACCATTTGGGTTTCAGCTAGAGCTTGCTACAATAGGTGACTGCATTCTTGTTTTTTTCGATTGTTATAGCAGTTTTCAAGTTTAGAGGTGATGGAAGAAGAGGGGTTAGTTAGAAGAAAAGGGCCCACACACAGGGAAAGGAAGAAGATAAGTAGTGACCAGAGTATGCCTAGTAGAGGTGAAAAGAGAAAGTGATTGTTCCTGTATAGCATTCCTAACTTTTGGTGGGTTTTCTTTATATTTTGTTGAATGTGGATATCAAACTTGAGGTGTTCGTCTATAGTAACACTGAGAAGTTTGGCAAAGGGAACCACTTCGATAGGAGAGTTGGTTTGGCTAACGACTTGAAAGGAATTTTTGTCATATGAGAAAGTTTTTGAGGGTGGGAATAGTAGTATTTTAGATTTGTTTGCATTGAGAGAGAGGTGATTTTGGTGCATCCAGGTCTCAGTAATTGAGAAGGCAGTTTGGGTTTAGTTAGCAGTTCAGGGAGATTAGAGGCAGAACAGGCTAAAGTTGAGTCATCTGCATACTGAATGACTTTGGCATCAGGAATATTAGAGTGAAAATTACTGATAAAAATATTAATTAAATAGCATAAGTCTGAGGATGGACCCCTGTGGTACGCCGGTTGGGGTGGGTAAGAAAGGAGAGGTGGCTTTCTTCCATTTCACAGCCTGAGCTCTGTCTGACAGGTAACTTGAGAACCAGGTTTTGGGAGAGATTTATGTTTGACAGATGATAGAGAAGTTGCTTATGGGAAACAGTATCAAATGCCTTAGAGAGATCTAGGAGAACTGAAGATACTAAGTGTCCAGAATCTCGGGCTCGATTGGCAGTTTCTAAGAAGGAGAGTAGTGCAGTTATAGGGCTATGCCCTGGGTGGAAGCCATGTTGGGTAGGGGTAAGATGTTGGGTTTGGGTCAGAAAAGGCATAAGTTGGAGGTGGACGCATTTTTCTAGGATTTTGGAGATTGCTGAGAGAAGAGGAATGGGGCGGAAGTTTGAGATGTTAGTGTTTATGCCTCCCTTGTGGAGAGGAAGAATAAAGGCAGAATGCCAGAGTTTAGGGACATAGAATTCCTTAATGGATCTATTGATAATGATACTAACTGGGAGTGCTATACCATCAGCAGCAGACTTTAGGAAGGAGGAGGGAATGTTATCAGGTGCATTGGAGCAGGGTTTAAGTCTGGATACACGTCTTTTTATGAAATTAGTAGAGACAGGCTTGAGCTCAAACATAGGGGGAAGTTATTAGGGAGCTTAGAAGGAGAAGAATGAAGGAGAGATGGGTTATTATTGGGAAAAGTCTTGGTCAGGTCAGATATTGTTTCTATAAAAAATGAGTTAAATTGGGAGGCTAATTCGGTGTCAGATTTACTTGGATTAGGGCTGGGGCTATTTTTGGAGCCTGGGATGAAAAGTGAGTTTACGGAGTTCCAGAATTGCTTGGGGTTTTTAATATGGCTGGACTAGAGCTTAGTATAGTAGGATTTTTTGTCATTGGTGATGTGTTGTTTTGCAAGGTTATGGAACTGTGTGTATTGGAGAAGGGTTTTGGGCAGTTTATTCTTTTTGTAAAGTTTTCAGGATTTGTCCCTTTGATGCATAATTTGTTTTGTTTCTTTAGATAGCCAAGGAGCAGTAATAGTTTTTATCCTTTTGTTTCTTAGTGGGGCTACGGAGTTTAGAGTGTCTAGGAAGATAGAATTGAAGTGGTCTATGGCTTTGTCAAGAGGAAGGGTGTTTAGAATGTTTCAATTCATTTATTTGAGAATGTTGGAGAAAGTTGTGGGGTTGAATTTACTACGGTTGCAAGTGAGAATGTATTGATGATGGTGTAGGGTAGAGGTGGTTGAACAGTGAATGAAAGCTGGGAGGTGGTCACTAATGGTATCCGTGATTGTGCCAGCGTTAGTAATTTTATTTGGATGGGTGACTAAGATCCAGTCGAGAATGGATCCTGGGGGATTTGTTTTGTTGGGGTGGGTGATGGAGAGAATTACTTGAGTAAAGTTATAGAGGTTAATGGATAGGGAGGGTAAGGGGCTGTTGATTTTTTTCCAGTAGATGTTTACATTGCCTAGTATGTAGGTATAATAGTTAATTTCTGTTGAGGCCCATAGGAGTATATCTTCGAGGGAAGAGATGTTGTTACTGGGTGAAATGTATAGGACAATGATACAGATGTTCTTGTGATTATTCATTTTTAGTAGACCAGCTGTCAGTTCTGTATTATCGAATTGAGGAATTGGAATTGGAAGGAGAACTAAGATGAGAAGATTAGAACAGATTAAGGCAATGCCGCCGCCTTTTCTATTTAAGCGGTCACATCTGAGAGTGTGAAATCCTGTGGGGAGGATTTCAGAGTCATAGATATGGGGTTTGAGCCAGGTTTCGGAGATGGCTATGATGTCATGTTGGTTGTGGCTTAGCCATGCTTGGAATTGGTGCACTTTATTACTGAGACTCTGGGCATTGATTGTGGAGAATTTATGAGTATTGTAGGGGGAGGAAGGGTTAGAGGGAGGTGGAGGGTAGATGTTGTTTGTGGGAGAAATGGTCCGGGGTTGGGATGAATGTCTCCAACTAAAAATAGGTTATTGAGGGAAATAATATTTGTGTGTTTGGTTTGTATTTTAAGAGTTTAGGATGATCTATGGTCTTTAATATGGGAAAAAGGTTTGTTAGATGATGTCCTTAGATACTGGGACAGCCTTTGACCTCTATGAGGTACATATCAAAATATAAAGTTTTCAACAAATCAGTTAAGCAATATTTGCATATCAGAGCTCAGTATAGGTGTAACCTAATGAATACTTGTGTTTTGCTATTGGTCATAGTTTCTTTCATTTTTCTGGGACCCTTGAAGCCCCTACTTCCCTTAAGTTAATTTGTACTGCTCCCACAAAGTCTGAACTAAGATTTGATATTCTTCATATTTTCATAAGTAATAAACTAAAAATGAATTGCTGTCCTGATCATATATGCTGCCCTCTGCTGCGCTGTATTAGTATGTACCATAAAGTAAAATACCTAAGGGATATGTTTACTAGGTTACGTAGACTCATCTATATTGTGTAATCTGGGCCACAGTAGCAAATGGTACACAGAATGAAGCTTCTATACCTAAAGAAAGAAGTGTGTGCGTGTGTGTGTATTTTAACACGGATACACAACATAAGCACATGTACAGCTTCATAGACGTTAATGCTATATAGATAAATAATGTTTAGCTTGCCTTACTAGATAGACTATATTTACCACACATAATACTGTACATGCAATTATTTAGTGTTTTTGTTGAGCTATTTCTAATGATGAAATGTACAGTAGAGCACTGTAATACTGTATAACATTAGATGTGTTATGCTCTTTTTTAACAATTATTTTTAGCATACTGTTTGCTATTATTCACCTCTTTCCATCTACATACTTTCATGTCTTGTCTATTTTCAGATATATTAATGCCCTAACTCCTAGGTGGAACTAATAGTTTTGTTTTCCCTGCAAATCTGCCTCTGTTGGTGCTTTTTGGCAAAATCTAAGCTCTGGAACCAGCTTTGAGCTTCTGAAATCACCACCCGTAATTTTGTAGGTTGCTTTCTGCTAATTTCTGTTCCCTGGAGAACACACTGCCTCGGTCGGCAGCTGGGCCACTCTCTTTCCCCCTGTCTGATAAGGCTTTACACAGCATATTGGTCCCTTGTAATTAGTTCTTTTTTTTTCTCTCTTGCCCTGCATAGAAATAATCTTTGTGATATCTAGTGACCTTCACATAGCTATACTTGTTAGTGTTTGCACTGATCCCTGTATAAGAATAGCACCTTAAATACCCATGCTTCTACTTGTTTGTTATGCAAGTTCCCTAGTAAGTTAACACTTTTCCTTAAAGAATCAATGTTTCTCACTAAGGTAACTGATACGTTTTTTTTTACTGTGCTTAGTCTGCCTTGGCTCCTCTCATTCCATTCATCCTTGCTCTGCTCAGGCTCACTCTGCTCCTCTAACCTACCTGCCAATTCCCATCCACCCCCACATAGTCCAAATTTATATTCTGTCCTCCTGTTCTTAACCCCACCTCCACCCTCCTTATCAACCAATCTACTATGGCCTGTTACTTATCACTCTCCAACACTAAGCCATCTTTACCACTCATCCACCAAATCACATCTTACTTCCCACCATATTTCTCCTCCCATAATTGCATTCTCCTCTTCAAACAATCTTCCACCATACCCAGCACTCTAACACCTCACTCCACTTTTCACTCCAACCCAGAATTATCCCACTACCAGATCCCCTTCTGTTCTAATGTTTACTGCTCTTTTTGCAAGCCCCTCCCTCTCTACTCACCTGCTAACAAACCATGCTTTTCGTCTGCCTAACTACCCTCCATTACTCCTCCTTTCCTCCCTGACTACTTATCACACTAACCTGTCTTATTTAAAACCATCACCAACACTTACTCATGCCTTCAACAATTATGACACAACCCAGTCATTTTATATTTATCCCTCTTTATGCAACTTCTCCTACACACACTTCCTTAAGACCCCCTAGAAACAAACTAAAATATTACATCTATAGCCACTAGTGTCCCAAACTTACTCTACTTGCCAGAACTCTTCTGCTCTCTGGACATGCACCCCAGTCCTGATCCCACTTTATCTCTACCTAGCCCTTACCAAGTATCACCCTTTCCAACCCCTTCTCCCTCCTCAGACCTCCCTCCAGCCCTTTTCTCTTCCTCCCCCAAAACTGAACCATTCTATCTTGAACATAAAAAGCCTACTTAAAAAAACTACCAAACTCCATACATGGATTGCCCCCAATACTCCACATATCTTAACCTTGTCTGAAACCTGGCTAAAACCCCATATCTCAAATAATGACCCCCCCAGATATAATATCTATCGGCAAGATAGAATGTCAAAAAAGGAAGTGGCATTGTTATACTCCATTCTGAACAACTAAACCTTCCCCCCTATCCACTCCTCTCCCAAACTTTCAGCCTGCAGAACTATTAATTCTAAATTGCCATTTAAACACCCATAAAGAAATTGCTATTGCTTCCATCTATATCCCACCAGGCAAAAACATCCCCATCCTCGAACACATCCTATCCTGGATCTCACATAACATAACCTATGAAAAAATCATCCTAAGTGACATAAATATTGACTGGAAAACACTAAATACAAACTCCCCAAACTTCAACATAAATTTCTATGGATTTACTCAACTCTTCACAACCCCTACCCTCATGAACAAACATTCCAATACTGGCACTATCTTTGACTGGATACTGACAACAGATCTCAACCTCTGTCACAACCCCTGAACACTTCCTGATACCATAAGTGACCACCAACCTACCCATACCCAAAGACACTATCCCCAATTTTACAGATATCACTTATATAAAGAATGCCACAAACTTTCTAACTTCAGTTCTGTAGCATTTAATGACATACTCGCATCTATAACTTAGTCCAGCCTCCATAACCTTTCCCTTAATGATGCAGTACTAAAATTCAACCACATCTTTTTGGGCATTCTCAACAACCTAGCACTTCTGCAAAAAATCAGAGTAAAATCAAATTCTGCCCCCGGCTTACAAATGACACTTGCTCCCTTATATATACAACAGATTCTGTTTGGAAATCCTGGCTAAAAGCCAAATCCCTACTCACCTTCAAAATTACAAAGAACTTCGAAATCGCACAAAAAAAAATTAACAATGACAAAAGAAATTCTGCTATAGGGCCCAGTCTAACCATTACTCCTATCCCAAAGAGTTCTGGCAAACTATCAATACAATCCTTCACCCTGGAAGGCCTCCAACATCAAACGCCTACCCAAACAATTCATCACAGCAGACCACCTCCCTTCTCAACCACTACTTTAGTGATTACATCTGCAAACTGACCAATGCCGACTACCTCCCACTCCCCTCTCTCTCCACGTCCACCTACCAACAAAACTCCCTTCTCACTTAAACCCATATCCCTACCGCTTACATAAAATCACTCCTCGTGAAACTGAAACCATGCTCTCCTTCTACTGATACTCTACCCCTCCTCTTTCTCAAGTTCACCGCAGACTCTTTAGCTTATCCAATTTCTATATCAATAAACAGATCAATCAGTGAATGCACAGTTCCTGACATTTGGAAATCATTCTATAAAATATTCCTACACAAAGAAGGAAACTCCACTGATCCATCTAATTTCAGACCCATAGCCATTCTCTCCCCTCTGTCAAAAATCCTTGAAAAATGTGTGCACTCTTAGCTGCTCAACTTTCTCATCCAAGAAAATCTTCTGACTTCTTCCCAACATGGTTTGTGTTCAAACCACAGCACTGCTACTACCCTCTTATCTTTCACACATATATCTCTCACACATTCAGTAGCAGAAGCCTAAGATAACAAACTAGTCTCTTGTCTGTTCCTAGACCTATCAAAAGCCTTCGACACAGAATCGCACCCTAAGCATCTAACAAAATTAGTTGACCTCACCTTCTCTGCTTCCACCCTTGAATGGTTCTCCAGCTGCCTCTTAAACAGGCTGCAATCTATCAGATGGCATGCCTCCTGCTCCCTTCTGGTATCCATCCATACTGGAGTTCCACAGGGCTCCATCTTTAGACCCCTTCTATTCAACATCTTCACAAACAACCTATTTACATCCTGCGGCCACTCCTCTCTTATTCAATATGCAGATGATTCCACACTTATCTTCTCCTCTGACAGTATCTCAACTTCACACTCTTACCCACAGCTCATTTTTTTCTGTAGAATGATGGCTTACTGAAATCCAGCTAATTTTAAATCCTAAGAAAACCAAACTACTCCATTTCTCCCCAAATCATTCTCTCACCTCAAATCCACCTTTACCATCTCATCACTCAATAACAGAATCATAAATATAGAATCCCACACAAAGCTCCTTGGCAACATAATAGATGATCAGTGAAAATTCAACCTCCACGTCCAACAATGCATCAAAAAAATAACATAAACTGGGTCTGCTTTATAGGAAGAAAAAATTCCTTACACTGGACTGTAAATGCTCTTTGACACAAGCTTACCTGCTACCAATCCTTCTCTATGCAGCACCGGTCTTAACCAACCTAAAGTTTACCTTAATCACCAAGCCTGAAAAAAGGGGTCTATATTATAACAACGAATGATCAAATGATTGAATGTTGTTATATTGAACTCTAAAGTTCGAATTCACAAGACATCGAACAACCAGAACAGTGATTTTTTTTTCCCAGGGAAAAAAATTGTTGTTCCCAAAAAAAAAAAAAAAAAAAAAGACATTAAAACATTACCCCCGACATGGAGGGCTGTACCCCCCACACATCCCCTACTTAAATATGCCAACTCTGAGATCGCACTACAGTGCCAAAAATGGCAAAGTGATGAAGCGGCCAAGCGACTTCATTTCCAGGGAAAGAATTCACTTATATGGCGCTTCGTCATTTTGCCTTTTTGACATTTCAAGTTCGACCAAGATGCATTCTGCAAAATGCGTCTTCGGTTATCTGATAGGAACCTTGAAAAAAGTATATAACAAAATTGCAAAATTTGCTGCAAACCAACCCCCATAATGCCTTCAGCTAATGAACCTACAGTGGCTAGAATTCCACCAACTACAAGGTTCTTAACTCCACATAACACACTCCATACTCAACAAACCCACAGCCTGCCCCTCACTCTCTAATCTAGTATTGTACTACACCCATAATCATTCACTCCAAAGCACAGACCAACATCTCCTAGAGATATGCAAACCCAAAAAAACAGTCGGCAAACTGTTATGCAAATATTCAGTATGTCACACCTGGAACAAACTCCCACTCAGTATAAGAAGCATTACTCACACCAGTAGCTTCAAAAAAGAACTAAAAAACTCCCTATCAAACTCTTGGATATGCTTCTGTCAGGACCCTACATAATCCCTCACCTCCACCTTTGTTTTAATGCAGTTAGTTTATTATATTCTACAGCTATTACTCCTTCCATTTCTCTTCCTTAATGTATCTCTATTTCACTAAATAATGTATTCACCATTATTGACTATGTGTAAACCCATTCATTATGTTATGTCTCTATTTACCCCAATTTCTTATGTATAACTCTATGTATAAAGTTATATCTCAATTTTATATTATTATTGTATGTAACATATCATTGCCTCTAATTTGTCACAAGTTATATCTTGCTTATTTCTCTCTTTTGTCTCATTGTTTATGTGCATTTGTTTATTCTTTTTTTTGTATTGCAGCTTTTCTCCTTGGGTCTCCACTGAAAATGGGTTCTTGCTCATTTGGGACAAATGTCAAATAAGTAATAAATAAATAATACAGACAGGCAGACAAATGCATGAAAATAGCAAGGAAAAAAACAATCAGTATCTTTTAGTAATTAATGTCATCTCATTGTAGCAAATTTATGTAATTACACAGAGTCAAAATTTTAATTATATTTTTCTCCAAAGATTACTTTGCCATTTCATCAGTTTAAGTGATATCATTGTAGCTTCCACTGTATTTCATTGTAGAAGCAATAGACTGTAGTTGTTCTTACACCACAAGGTGGAGCTCTTTTCAGGAATATAAAAGACAATTTTGAAAGTGAAAGAGGAGACTGGAGCACTAGCTGAAGGAGGGAAGACTGAAACAGGGAGCTGAAGGAAAAAGGGCCTTGCAGCATGACTGGATTTTTTTCTAGTGATTTGGGGACAGGAAATTGAAGTAGTAGATTGTGTCTGTCTTTTGCAATATCCTGGATGATGATATTTTGTGGAATCAGGAGAGAAGTCTGAAACCAGTAGCTCCATGCCTGCATATGATTCAGCAAGAAAGGAGTTCCTTTGGGCCAAGTGCAGGGAAGCCATGGATGATTACCAGAGTTCTGGCAGGTGATTTTTCTACTTTTCCCATCAGAGGAACCATGGTGTCTGGTCACTAGGATATTCTGGATGGAGTGGTGAAAGGCTTTGGCCGTCATTTTATATTTTTATAAGATTGTGGACCCCCCCAAATGCTTTGTGGATTGCAAATAACTGGGATCCATATGAGCTACAACTTGGGCCCCATCATGCCGGCAGCAAGACTGTAAGTAGTCACTGGCCAGTGAACAGGGTGTAATAGAATGTTTCATAGTTGGTCTGTTTAGAATTGATCAAGGGGGTTGAGGGTGTTAGTACTGCTCAATGACATTGCATTTTCTCATATTTGTATTGTTGCAGTATAAATCTTCATCATTCAATGACATTGCATTTTGCTCGTGTTAGTACTGTTACCTTCAAGAATTTTGCTGCTCAATGACATTGTATTTTCTCATATCTGTATTGTATTATAGCTCTTTTATTGCCTAATGACATTGCATTTTTTCCTGTGTTTGTATTGCTGCATTATAAAGTTTTACTGCTCATTGATATTGCCTTCTTTGTGCATGTTTGCATGTCAAGACCTCTCTCGGTTGAGTTCTGGGGAAGAGAGTGGATGTATGGTTTTATTGCATGCATATCTCACCTTGCATTATTGCTAACTGGTGCACTGTCGAAATAATTTGTTTGTGGATGTGCTATTGACTTTTAAACTAGATGTGTCACCTAAAAGAAAAATGTGTCATTCTTGCCAGCTTGGTGTGTTGGGCCTAATAGGGGTGTCACTAGAGTCAGATAGGAAGGAACGCATATCTACTTCAGCTACACCTGCGGGTGCGGTACACCTTATTGTGCATTAAACGCTGATGCCCTTTTCAGATGTGCAAGAATCCTCAGACACTGGCTTTCTACCTTAGTATGCCCATGAGATGAGCTTTGATATTACAGATGTTTAATGGAAACAGTGCTAATGCTTAGCATTTGTTATGTGCAATAACATTTGGTGAAATCAGTGCTCCAACAAAATAAGAACTTAACCCAAGGGTGTGATGAGGCCTGCTTGTTAGGCAGATGCCTGTTAACCCGTATATGTGTGATAGTACTGTGAAATCATTGCTACAGCACAAAAACAGCATAATTCACGGAGTATGATGAGACCTGGCTGTTAGAAGCCAGCACACGCCATTACAAGGTCAGCAATTCCCCAGTGTTTCACTTGAATGTGTTCTTTTACTCAGAGAGTAAGAACTGACAGAAAAAATGTTGGATTTCAAAAGTGTATTAACATGCAAAATTTTGCATAGCTTTAACATGAACTATTTCCTCTTTGTGGTGGTGATTTGATGGAGAGCAGATAATGAAGCAGACTTAACGATATGTAGTTTGACAGTAAAGTGGAAATGCTAACAGTTGCATTTTTGTGTGAGTCTTGGGTCTTTAGTTAACATATATTATCTGAAAAAAATGTCACAATGTTTGGGTATATGTGTTTTAGAAAGTTAAGTGAGCATTTCTGTTCTACCTTTTGTCTACAGAATATGTAAGGAAGGTTTGCATTCTGTTTAGGACATGACATATGCAACTTCATCCTTAATTCTTAATTGCTTTATTTAGTTTTGTGTTTATAATTTACTTTCTGAATAATGCATTTCATTAATAATAATAGAATATTTTACTACTAATTGTAGCTACAACTATTTTCATAATGCAGTATCATTTTATGGCACTTTGTATTCAGGTAGTGTTTAATATTTAGCCTGAGATCTTGCTATAATACAGACATTATAAATATCAGACTGACTTTAAATTCAGAGGTTGTGATTGACCTGCTTGCTACCTATATACCAGCATGCAAAATTGATGAGTAAGTCTGAAATGGAGGCATTATGAGACGTGTATAGTGTCAAAAATATATTTGAAATTGGGAAGTGCTCCACAGTCATGTAGCAGACTACAGTTAGTATTTTCACATGGGGGGGGGGCTGGATGTGTGCTAATGCATGCTATATCAGTAGCTCTGCTCACTTAGGGCCTTAAAAACCCCCTAACGCACAGGACATCATAAATAGTGCTTCCTTCTGTTCTGTTCCTAAACTATTCCCACTACCCATCTACCACTGCCACGGGTCCAGCTTAAGAAGCAGAGCAGGGGGCATTAAAATGTAAAATGAAGCTACTGGACCTGATTTGTTGCAACTGACAGTCAGCTAGAGACTGCAAAAATGTGGTCAAAAAACTAATATACTTCTGTGGAAGTTTTAAAACTGTAGTGGTAAAAGCGTATCAAAGAGATGACGTAGTAATAATAAGTCTACTGTACCATATATGTGTATGTACATTAAAACCCTTATGGTCTTAGAAAGACTAGCTAAATCTGTGAGTATTGTATGTCTGTGACAGACTGGCTTACATCTGTCAGGACAGTATATATGTATGTTCACTACTGTTATAGTCTGAAACACCATAAGTTAGCACAATTACCAGGGAGTTTAGGAAATCCAAATGTCTTTTATTACTGCAACCAGATTTAGCGCTTTCGGCTACAACACATAGCCTTCATCAGAATAAATTTCTTTCTCAACATCCACTTTTTTTATAAAAAATGTGAACCAATCACAAATACACAGCAATTAACATAATAATGACTGATTACATTCTGAACCATTAATTACATTTAATCTAAAACATATATCCACAACCTTTGTAAAACTTTAAAATATTTACTGAATTTATTTATAAATAAAATGCTAGAATTAAAATGTTCCAACCTACTATATTATAAAACAATATATATATATATATATATATATATATATATATATATATATATATATATATATATGTGAAGGTTGTGCATCAGGACTTCAACTGCCAATCATTAGCGGACCAGAGTTCCACTGTGGTGATATATAATATATATATATATATATATATATATATATATATATATATATATATATATATATATATATATATATATATATATATATATATATATATGTGTGTGTGTGTGTGTGTGTGTGTGTGTGTGTGTGTGTTATTATATATGTGTGTTGATTTTGTATTTTTCTCTTATATTTTATATTTTATTAGCTTTCTCTTGCAACACAGGGGCTATTGAAATGCTTTCATTTAGACCAGGGGGACATGGCTGTTGTTTTAAATTGCCACTAGGTTTCCCTCTTCTTCAAGAGATTTTTTTCCAGTCATCCCCCTCCCTGGGGTTAGGCTTGACCTGTTCCAAAATACCAAATAAAAATGTATTAAATTGGGAACAGGCCAGTGAGTGTTTATATAATGAACTAGTTAACTTTTTGTTTTTAATGTAATTCCCATGTTCATATATTCTATTCCTCAAAGCTCATTCGGTCTTTCCCACATAGAATCCTGAACATGAGTTACAGACTGCCAAGTATACTACCCTCATACTAAAACAGTTCCCTTTAGCAAACTCTGTCCTACTTTTCATTCTGTTATCAAGAATAATGTAATTCTTTTTATTTATAAAGGAACATTGTCTACAGCTACCACAGGGTCTTGTTCCTACTGTTGTCTCAATTCTAGGTTCCAGCTTGTGTTCTAACAGGCTTTTGAGGTTAAATCCAGTTTTATTCACAAATTTGGGGCTTACACCTACCCTTTGTTATATCTCCTTATTAGTTTTAAATATACTCCAGTTCTTTTGTAAGGTCTTTTTAACTTCATTAGTTAAATAATTAAATTCCAATACACAAGCTCTTTTATATTTACCAGTTTCTAAGTTTGAAGCATCATTATTTTTCTGTAGTCCCACCCCTAACAAGGGCAGGTTTACTGTACCTCACTTATTATACACTTTGAATATTATTTCCTTGACTAATTCCTTGGGATATTTTCGTTCCTCAAACATTATTTGTATTCTGTTTAATTCCTCATACAAATCTTTGTGGTATGACGTCATTCTCGCTACCCTCACTGCTTGTCTTTTAACTATGCTTCTTTTTTGCGCTGTGGGGTGGTTACTCCCAAAATGCAAATATGTATTACAAAATGTATCCTTTCTGTATATTCTGGACTTAAATCCATCTAAGTCCTTTATTATTTGTACATCCAAGTAATTGATACTTTCTGCATTAAAATTATATGTGAACTCTAAAAATTCTGTGGTTCCACCCAAATATGTCACAAAATCCACAATCTCTTCCTGTGTACCCTTCCATAAAACAATGATGTCATCCAAAAATCTGGAATAAAGCTGTATCTTATTCCAGAAAAGACTATTGAATACATAAGTGGATTCCCATCCCAAAAGCGCTATATTGGCATATACGGGGGCACAAGCTGCCCCCATTGCCACTCCACGGGTTTGTTGATAATACTCTTCTTCAAAGAAAATTAAATTATTTTCCAGTATTAAACTCATCATTTCACATACCAAATTACTCTTATGATGCCCTGATTTAGAATAGGAAAATGATGCCTCTTCAAAAAATTCTAATACCTCTTTTTTGGGTATCACTGTAAATAGATCCTTTATATCTATAGTTAGGAATGTCAAATTGTCCTGCCATTTCTCCTTTTTCAATGCTGCAAGAAATCCCCAAGAGTCTTTTACCAGATGTTCTCTTTCATTCACCACATGTTGTACCCAAGAATCTATTAACACTGCCTGAGGGTGAGTCTTTGATTCCCCTGCTGCAACCATTGGTCTGAATGGTGGCCTTTCAATATTTTTGTGTATTTTTGGAATTCCAAAGAAAATTGGGATTATAGGGTCCTTAACATACAAAAACTCATATCATTCTATTTCTATTATTCTATTTAATAGGTATTCCTCCAAACATACATTGATTTGGGAATATGAAATATTAATCTGATTCTTTGAAACCATAACATAAGTTTCTTCATTAAACAATAAGCTTTGCATTTCAACTGAATAATCAATAGCTTTGTATAGCACTACCCCTCCCCCTTTGTCCGGGGTCATAATCCTTATTGTCCCATCTTTCCTCAGATTCATTAAAAGATTGCATTCTTCCTTGCTTAAATTCCATATTATTTTTCTGTTTTTGTTAACATCATGAATCTCATACAGTTCTTCCAAGACTACTTTTTCAAAGGTATCTATTAGAGGATGAAGACGTGGATTAGATGCACTGTTTTTATGTGGAATATATCTACTACCTACTTAATTAAATTTTCTTGTATATAATTTTAGTTCTGTGATGTTATCTACCAAACTAGCTTTTGTTTGGGGTGCAAATTTTATTCCTTTCGAAAAAAGATGAAAGTGAGTATCTGAAGTTTGCTGTTCTGTATAATTGTATATAGTGAAGCCATCTACTGTGTTCACTATTTTTTGTCTATCTGTTACTGATGTTATGTCATTCACTAATATTTGTTCATTCTCTGGTACATGGGGTAATGTCAGTTGTATCCCCCTGTATTCATCTGTCTCTGCACTAACCTCTCCAAGAAACATAGTACTGGAAAATCCTGGTCATGGGTCTCAGTATTCACTATATCTTCCCTAACCATATAATCCTCCTCATATTCCCGGGCCTCACCATGTGCATCAAGCCTATTGTCTCCATAATTATAATTTTCGGAATTAATTATATTTTCTCTTGGATGCACTTTCTTTTCTTTATATTGTTTACTGTCCCTCATCAACTTTCTCTTTTTCTTAAAGAATAAATTATTTATCCTTCTATCCACCCTACCTTTTGAGTATATTTCTCTATATTAAGGAAACAACAAATCTTTTATAATATTTTTATCCAACATTTCCACCTCTTTTTAAACATCTTCCCTTTGTTGCTCATAATAAAAAAATGTTTTTTTTTACAATATTGATACCAGTTTCATCAAAAAAGGCAAAAAAAAAATCTTTCAAAACATTTTCATTATAATTAATCCCAAAAGAGAATTTAAATATTCTCAAACCTTGTGGAACAACCTGCAAGTTTAAACATTCATTCAGGTATGAAATATCCAGTTCCAAAGATTTTAATTTAAACAATCTTTTTTCTAAAAAATAGATCATATCCTTTAAAGATGAAAATTTTGCATTTACTTCATCATTCTTGTCCAAAACCTAATTACTTTCCATAACAGTTTGCCCAACATCAGAGAATACATACTTCCTGTTTAATAATGAATTATAACATTTGTCACTGAATTCCAATTGTTCACCCCCTACTAAACCCTCATTAACCATTTGTCCATTCTCAGAAAGTCTCTCCGTTTTGCCACCAAAGTTTCTTGCTATAAACTGTTTACTGCTACTGTTGATAGCTTGTTTACTAGTTCCCGGTCTCTCCTGATCATTATAGAAATTAAAACTCAAGTACCTGAATTGGAAGCCACTGTGATTCCCTTCTTATTTAAAGGATGAATATCCTGGTTTTTGTCCTTCACCAAATCCGTATTTACACCACCTGGAAGACGCCGTCCTCTACAAGTAGCTCTATTGCTTTCCTGACTCTTCCCCTGTGTATGCATTACGTCAGCCATGCAATCACTGAACTCTCCTTCCTCAACCAATCGCTCCATTTCTCCTTTCAGTTGGAAGACCTCAAGTTTAAGCAGACTTAACTCTGTATTTTCTGTAGAATCAGGTCCGGAACTGACCTGACCGGAGTTTTGTTTATTCTGCTCTGTCTCCATTTCTTGTGTTGTTACAGCCCAGTAGATCACCTTAGATCTGTCAGGATTGTGTGTAGATATATATATATATATATATATATATATATATATATATATGGATCTAGGACATTTCACTGAAAGCACATTTCACCGAAACTCAAATGACCGAACACAAATCACCGAATGCACAATTCACCGAAAACACAATTCACCGAAACACATTTCATTGAAAGTTGTATATGGCCTAGTCCCCACTGTAGTGCAACCCTGGAGTTAGTATATATAGTAGGGGGTGTGTGGGGGGCACCACCCCTCCACACTGGGAGGTGTGGGGGGCATAGCCCCTGACATATTTTAAGTATATATCATGTTTGGATAAGAGTTTGTTTGTGTCCTTCGGCTTTCCCCGGTTAGGGGTAGCCACAGCGGAACTCCGATCCGCTAATGATTGGTAGTGGATTTTTACGTACTGGGTTACCAGCCCTGATGCACAACCTTCAACGAAGGCACACCCCATTCACATATGCCTCCACACAGAAGACGCTCTAGCTGAGAATCGAACGGGACAACATCTTGCTATGAGGCGACAAAGCTACCGCAGCACCACCACTGCAGTATCATGTTTGGATAAGAGTAATATATTGAAATTTCAAGTATGCATGTATATAGTTCAAAACATTTAAAATATGTGGGGGGCTATGCCCCCCCCCTACTAGGGTCTATGTTAGAGCACCGAAGTTTCAAAACTTCGAATGTTCTAATATTGACCCCTATTCAGTGAAAGCTGAAAACATCAAACATACAGAACAGCGAATCTTTTTCCTAGGGAAAAAATTTGCTGCTGCAAAACACATACACACAACACAAGCACACCAAACAGCAATCCACACACATACACCTAAAATCTTACACCTAACCCTACACTAAACTATACACACACCACTAACTATCCACTTACCTTAACCCAAACCCTAACCCTAAGGTCCGTCACTATCGCACACTCACCTCACCCACGCCCTAACCCTAACTCACCTACCCCACCCTAACCCTCACGTCCACACAATCGCACACTCACCTGACCCGTGCCCTAACCCTAACTCACCTAACCCGCCCTAACCCTCATGTCCACACAATCGCACACATACCTAACCTGTGCCCTAACCCTACCTCACCTAACCCGCCCTAACCCTCACGTCCATACAATCACACACATACCTTACCTGCACTCAATTGTACACTTACCTGAACCTGACCATTAACTTTCCACCGCAGCACTGAAAATACCGAAGCAACAGAAACGGACAACCAAATTCTTTCCCTAGGAAAAAAAATTGGCTTTCTGTTGCTTTGATATTTTCAGCTTTCGCTGAATAGGGGTCAATATTAGAACATTCAAAGTTTTAAAAATTTGATGTTCTAATATAGACCCCCCTCCTACTATATATACTAACTCCAGGGTCACACTACAGTGGGGACAAGGCCATATACAACTTTCAGTGAAATGTGTTTCGGTGAATTGAGCTTTTGTTGAAAAGTGCACACTAATTTGACTTTCAGTGAAATGTGCTTTTGGTGAAATGTCCTAGATCCATATAGATATATATATATATATATATATATATATATATATATATATATATATATATATATATATATATATATATATATATATATGGTTTACCGACATAATGTTAAATGCTAAATGATTGAAACTGAATTGGTTGAACACACCATATTGAATGATCAAAATGTTGAAATAAAATTAGTCTAAACACACAATGTTGAAAGCATTGAATATGCCCATTTCTGCACTGTAGAGTGATCTCGGAGTTGATATATTTAAGTAGGGGGGTGTGGGGGGTGCAGCCCCCACATGGGGGTGCCTGCAAAATGGTAGTGTTGATCTCATTGCTTTTTCAATTAAATGATTGTAGACATTTTGATAATTCAATGTTTTGGGTTGAGATTTTATTTTTCATCCAAATGACTATAAGACATTATGAAATTCAACATTATGTCAGTAAGCGTATATATATATATATATATATATATATATATATATATATATATATATATATATATATATATGGTATGGATTCACTTCAGAATCTCGAACTTCTTAAATCTCGAACTTCACATGGTCGAGACCATATGATTGAGCTTTCAGAAGCTTGAAATTCAGAAACAAATCCAAAAAAAAACAACAAATAAAACGTTTCTGCAGGGAAACTGTTGTGAATTGCAATAAAGTCGAATAATGCTATGCATTCACTGAAATTACGTTAGTTTGCAATGTGATATTAAAGGAAGTCGCACACACTAAACGTAATGTGTACTTATTACACATAGACTACTAACTCTAGAGAAGAATAAAGGTAGTAGTACATCATTCTGTAAAACTGAAGGCTCTGTGTGGAATTAACAGCAGAATACAGGTATGTAACTGCTGGACAGGAATATGTAATGCATTATTAGATGGTAGATGTGGTATGTATGAAAGCATTAGGCTGATATGTTGAAAATTTGCGATTTCATCCATAGATGCCTGAAGAAGATACTGTGAGTTACAAGCCAGGTATTATTGACAAGGTATACCATGGAAAAAAAGAGTCAAAAGGGACGTGACATGTTATTTATTGAGGGATAGCATATTATCTAGAAAAGTCTGTCAGTACTAAGCACTACTGGTGTTGCAGTCGTAAAAGTAGAGACAGGCGTAAAGGTCACTGTATAACTGAGATAATTCCAGGCAGCCATTCTTTGCTTAAAAGTACAGCTCACTTTCATGGACCTGATCATGTACAGTCAGAAGTATGTCAGGTCCGTGAGAGTAAAAAAAGATTAGCACATACTTCAATAGAGGACCCCTGTAAGATCATATCCATGGTCTTAGCAGATACCTCTACAGCAGCTGTGAATGAATTGCCTAACAGCAAGGCATTACAGGAATGTGTTACTAGGATAAGACATAAGAAAAAAGTATCAATGTTCAAAGATCTATGTTCCCTAAAGGGCCTTCACCCTGATATGCTTCCAATTAAAAACAAGAGTTTCTAATAGAACATAGTGTTGATAATGATGAAGGTGTACAGATTGTAGTCTTTACAACAGCAGATAATTTAAAAGTCTTGTGTTCATCTGAGTTTCTCCTAGTTGACGGTACTTTCCTGATAAGAACAAGGGAGCGCTGGCAAGTATACACCATTCACGGGCCATTAGACATCTCGGTTTCTAAGAGGATAGCACCACTTGTCTATGGAATACTACCATGCAAAAGTGAGGAATACTATAAACAGTTATGGTTAGTAGTATTGTCTTTATGTAGTAAACACAGCTTGCAACTCATGGCACGAATGGTGATGTCAGATTTTGTAAGGGGTGCTGTGACTGCTATACAGGAAAAACTTACTAATACTGTTTCCAAAGATTGCTGGTTTCATTTGTGCCAGATTATATGGTGCCAAATACAGCATCTTCACATAGCTAAGGAATTTTGCAAGGATGTCATGTTTGTAAGTCTTGGTAAGCAAATCCCAGTGCTTGTGTTTATTAATCCTAGTGATATTAGTGAGACTTTTGTAGATATTGAGAGGGATATTGCAGAAATTGGTCAGCCACTATGCATATTTTTTGAGGAAAACTATCTCATTGACAGACATAGGCATTATGGTATGAGAGGTGTTGCAGCTAAAAGGCATACGCCGTTGTTTGAAATATCATTTTGGAACCAATATGAGACCAGTACTCTTGGATATCCATGTACACACAACACTGTGGAAGGGTGGCATAGGTGCCTAAGAGTCTTATGGGTAAGCAGAGGTTATTCTTGTTAGATGTTGTACATGCTATACAACTTGAACAGAAACATGTAGAAGATCTAAAGAGTCGATGTTTGTGTGGTTTGCCATCTACTCCTAAGCGACGCCGGTTAGATGTGAAAGAGCGTGCTTTTCAGAACCTTATTGATAAACGTGATCAGATGACTCAGCATGGATTTGTGACCTTGTTAGCTCAACATTGCTCGTTTTAGGGAACAGCTTTTTTAATCACTGACAGTTGTGTTTCAGGTGTGTTATCAGTGAGCATGGGAATTTGGTGTTGTAAACTGTATTACTGGGCAGGGGTGTTTCTTAACGTGTTGCACCAAATTTGTAGTGGCACTTATATTGCAATAACAAAAACAAAAATGTTGAACTAGTGGAATTATTGTATATATTGTTTAATGGCTCTGCAGACATGCTTGCTGCAAGACAGTGTTATGAATATTATTTCATTGAAGCAGTACAACTGCTTACGAACTTGCTCTAATTCAAATATGCAGTGATTTCATAAATATCGAATTCGACATTTCGCATATTTGGTTTTTGACATTTTCCATGTCCGCTATACCAAAATTCAACATTTGCTTTTGATAATACTGCCATTCGCATAGCATAAGTTCAACTAAATGAATGTATACCTATATATATATATATATATATATATATATATATATATATATATATATATATATATACACACACACACACACACACACACACACACACACACACACACACACACAGACACACACACATATGAGTGTTGTGTGAATGTGTGTAGACTAATTTTATAGTCTGAGACAGACTGGCTTACATCTGTCAGGACAGCATATGTGTATGTACACTAGTGTTGTAGTCTGAGAGACTGGGTTACATCTGTCAGAACTGTTTATAATTAAGAACACTAATATAGTCTGAGACAGAGTGGCTTTCATTTATCAGGATGGCATGTATGTATGTAAACTAATGTTATAGTCTGAGAGACTGGCTTACACCTATCAGGATTGTATACATGCATGTATAGTAACGCTATAGTCTGAGACAATCTAGTTTACATCTGTCAGGATTGTATATATATGTATGTACAGTAACTTTGCAGTCTGAGACAGACTGGCTTACATCTCTCAGGACTGTATATATGTATGTATATTTGCATGAAAAGGGGTAGGTGGAATCACAACATTTAAATGTATGCAGCCTGCAACACTGTTTACTCATTCACAATGCATTTTTTTTTTGCTACTGCTGCATGCTTGTGAAGTGTACTCAGTTTTGTAAAACACATAGATGAGCAGTAATTTCTAGTTAGTTAAGACATCACATTAGCCCCAGAATATGATATAAATATCAGGCCCTGTTACACAGAATTCAGGGAGACATTTAACAAAGGCATTTTAAGTCTCTAGAGCTTTCTTACTTGTTTTTGCACAAGAGTCTAGGAATTTATGAAACTGACATGTATTGCCTAAAACAGCAGGTGGACATGCTTGAAACTGATGGGCTGTCAACTTTTATTTTCTTCAGTGTGGGATTCTACCTTCAGTGTTAAAATGAATTGTAGCATAATGGGGAGCAGGAAGGAAAAAACAGAGCTAACCAATTCTGTAAGTTAACAAGGGCATTTGTAAAACTGGTGCACAGTCACAAAAATACGCTGTGTGCAGTACATACAGTAAGAGATTCTTAATGGAGTTAATCATTCATAAAACAACAATGTGCAGTGTTTCACCACATATGATAAATTTTAACTGATGGCGAATCAAGGTTTTGGATGTAAAGCACACCAAGAACAGTACACACTACTGAAACATCAGGTTGATTATTTCTTACTATTTGCCTCACATATTCTTGATTACAGCTTTTCACTAATCTCACCATCTCAGTGTATAAAGTTGGGATTCAACTCCACCTCAGCATATACATCACCCACATTGTTTCCCAGGAAATACCATCAAAAGTAAGCCCTCCAAAAGTTCTGAGGTTTTTTTACTGGTTAATTGGGTAATTTGTTTTAATCAGTTTGCAAAACAAATTTGCACTTTGTCTGCTTTTACTGTATCTGTGTTTCTCCCTACTTTATTACCTTATTTTTCTTAAAAGTACTCAATTGTATTTATTCTGCTGCATTTATTAATGCTTGGTAGTAGCCTGATTAAATTGTAAATGTTATTCTAAGTCTTTTAGTTAAAGCACTTGGGCTTCAGACCAGTTATTTTACATTACGAAGGTTTGTGGTCTTCACTGTTGTGGCAGGACAGGTAGCTTACATCCTTCTAAGTTGGGAATTGCTGATTGAAGGCTCAGTGTCTGTTATTCTAAACGTGCATTAGTTCTGATTTAACCACTTGGGCTCCAGGCCAGTTATTTTACATTAAGAAGGTTTGTGGTCTGCACTCTTGTGGGAGGTGAGGCTAAATTCTACCCTTCTGAGCTGGGAATTTCTGGTAAAAGGCTTACTGTGCCTCCTTATTTGAACTGTTTTTCTGATAATGGTGCGCCTTGTCTGCTGTAGCATAGACTAGATTCAGGCCTGCTGAATCTAGCTTTGTTTGTTTAACTTGATCACTAATCCAGGCCATCTTTTTTGGAGAAAGTTCCCCTGCAACTAGTGACAGGAGTGTGCAGTTAGAACTTGTCCGATTGTAGACTGCTGGAACAGGGGTCAGTTTGGAGTTTTTTTACTGGTTAATTGGGTAATTTGTTTAAATCACTTTGCTCGTTTTCTATTGTTATAAAAAATTGTACTTTATTCATCTGCTTTTACTGCAATTGTGTTTCTTCCCACTTTATTACCTTATTTTACTTGTGCTTCTTCTTAAAAGTACTCAATTTAATTTATTCTGCTGCAGTTGTTACTGCTTGGTAGTAGCCTGATTACATTGTAACTATTATTGTAAGCCTTATGGTTTAAGCACTTGGGCATCAGACCAGTTGTTTTACATTAAGAAGGTTTGTGGACTGCATTGTTGTGGCAAGACAGGTAGCTTACATCCTTCTAAGTTGGGATTATGATTGAAGGCTCAGTGTCCGTTATTCTAAAAGTGCATTAGTTCTGGTTTAAGCACTTGGGCTTCAGGCCAGTTATTTTACATTAAGAAGGTTTGTGGTCTGCACTCTTGTGGGAGGAGAGGCTGGACTCTGCCCTTCTGAGCTGGGAATTTCTGGTTAAAGGCTTATTGCGCATGCTTACTTGAACTGTTTCTTTCTGAAATTTGTGTGCCTTGTTTGCTGTAGCCTAGACATTAGTAGCTTATTGGCCATCTTGGGCTAATTTCTATCTCTTTCATTTCCCTGCTATAAAAAATGCATTTGCACCTTTGTTGCACTTGTATTCAGCTGCACAGTTCTACAGTAGCACAGAGACAAAAGAAAGACTTTGGAGTGATTAAGTATTATTTTTCTGCATTTTCTTGCTGTCATTAACTAATTCTGCCTAAAACGCTGATTTTTTTTACTGTTTCTGTGATTTAAAAAGCTTGTTTCTACTACATATTGTACTTATTTGCTGCCTGCACTTGAACTAAGTTGTTTTTGTGTTTAAATAATCTGTTTAACTGTTGTAGGCTACACACTAAAGTGTGATAGCCATTTCTGTGCATTTAAAGTGTTTTTTCTATTGTATCTGCTTTATCTTCTGAAAAAAAACAAACCCCCCAAAAAATATACTTGTTTCCTGCCTTTCTGAACCAGTATAGTCCAGTTTTCAGGTTATTGCTGAATTCAGGGCTGTGTTACAAGTTTCTATGTTGCCCATACCTTACTTGGATAGAAGGAAGTTTCTCTGTTCACCTGTGAGAGAGGGGAGCTTTGAGCAGCCTATCTGTCCCTGGAAGGGTGGTTTCAGCCCAGACGTTAGTAGTTTATTGCCCATTTTGGGCTAATTTCTATCTCTTTCATTTCCCTGCTATAAAAAACGCATTTGCGCGGTTTTGTGTGCCGGGCAGCACTGGTTAGCTAGGGTTAAACTATTCCCGCCTCCACAAAGTCTACTCTTCAATTTTTCCCCTTGAAACTAGACAAACCTTCAACTTAAGCACTCAAACCATTCATTTCACAGCCCAGCACTTGCTCAAAACTCATAGCAAGCACTAATTAAACCTAGCACTAGACCCCCCTATACTGTCCAGAAGGACAAGGCTCTCTATTTGTCCCTACCAGCCAATTAGTAAAACAGCTCACTTTACCTATTCAGGCATGTTCAAAAGGCAGTTTGAGGTGTACTCCCCAGTCCAACTGGTGAATCTGGGCATTTTGAGGCAATGTTACAACTGCCTCATGTACAGAGACAACCCTCTCCTCTTACCACAAAACACTAATATATGCGAGAGATGCAATTATATAAACTGGAGGCAAAGCTCTCTCAGCCCAAGGCTGGAAATGACAGTCAAGAGGAGAAGGGAAATACTTGCAACACACCACCAGTCTCACATAGACCTATTAAATCAACACTGGCAAATAACACACATAAATACATGAAAACATACTCGGAGGCTCTAAATAAAAATCTGCAAAAGCAAGAGAGACCTCCAAAGCAGGCATCCAAGCAACCTCCACACCCATCACAAACTATGAAACACATACTTCACATAATCAGTGTGCCACACAATCACAGCCCTTAAGGCAAAATAACATACCCAACACACTAGTAACAGGCGACTCTATAGTCAGGCACACTGATGTCCCACTAACTAGGCTGGACAAGGAGAAGGTTACAGTTAGCTGCCTGTTGGGCACCAGGATCTGCCACATAACACAAGCACTCAGGTCACTCCAGAACAAATACAAATACGACTCTGTCATTGTCCATGTTGATGTGAATAACCTGAGGCATACCTCCCTGGACTACATGAAAAGAGACATGGAAGAGCTCTCTTATCATGTAGCCCAGGCCGGTATGACCCTGACCCTGAGTAGCATCCTGCCCTCACCAAGAATGATGCTACAGTATAAAGAAAAAATGGTCAATTTCAACAATTGGCTAAGTTTCTGGTGTCATTCAAAGGGGATCCAGTATCTGTCCACCTGGGATGACATGCTCGACAAGCCACATTGCTTCGCAAGAGATGGCTTGCACCTGTCACCCTTAGGCTTTTGAATATTGGCCAAGGCTTTTGCCGCCCCCATAGTGCCTTTTTTAGGCAAGGCTCAAAAGAAAAAAACACCATCCTAAATAGCACAAGTAACCAAAAACTGAGGGTAATGCTACTCAATGCCAGAAGTCTAAACCTCAAAATGCATGCACTCAAGGCACTCCTCAGTATGGAGAGCATTGATATCTGTGCAGTAACAGAAACCTTGTTTAAGGCTCCAGAGAGCACTCCAGCACTACCAGGCTATAACTCATTCCATACTTTTCAGCCACAGAACCTGGACCGAAACACAAAAGACAGCGGTGTATCCATATTCATCAAGGATGCCCACACCTCCAGCACGATGCCTCAGAGATCCTCCATGTGCAACTAACAATGGACAAAACTGCAATTCAAATTGTAGCTTGCTACAGATCACCCACCATGACCCAGGACCCCCATTCTGTGTTTCTGGAGACACTGGAAAATATGAAAGTCCTACCAAACGCCCTAATATTGAGTGATTTCAATTATCCAAACATTAACTGGTAGAACTAATCAAGTGCTAACTCCCTTGCCCAACGCTTCCTAGAATTTATAAACTTGAATGCCCTGGATCAACTGGTCAACACCCCCACAAGAGGTGACAACATATTGGACGTGGTCATCACCAACATGGGTGACCGGTGTTCCACACCAGAGGTCAACCCCTCGCTGGTTAGATCAGACCATAGACTAATCACTCTGGATATCCACATTCTGACCCCACCCCCAATCAAAGAAACCACTGTGAAAAACTTTTCAAAAGCAAACGTCACATTACTTAAGACCGAGTTGGAAAGATTCACAGCCCCCATGCTAAAGGACAACACTGTCCAAGCTGCTGAATCCCTTACAAAGGCACTCTATGATCACCTGCAAGAATGCATGGATCGTGCTATCCCATGCAAAACCAAGACTCACTCCTCCATGAAAAGGAAAACAGTCTGGTGGACCCCTGCCATAAACAAGCTATACAATAGAAGGAGGAAACTAGTACAGAAAAGAGTAAAATCACAAGAAGGAATGACAACCCTGATCAGTATCAGCAAGAAACTACGATCCCTCATAAAATCGTCCAAGGCTAGCTTTGAAAGAAAAATTGCCAAGGACTCCAAAGATAACCACAAAGCTTTCTTTAGCTATGTCAAGAACCTAAGTGGAAACTCTCAGATCTGCTCTGAGTTAGTGCAGAATGGCACAAAATACACTGAACTGACTGATATTGCCAACATTCTGACAGACAGGGTTAGTGCAAACTTCACCTCCCTCTCACCCCCTAAAGGGCCCATAACCATACCAGAAGAATGTAGAGCCCCAGCAATCACTGACACACAGGTTAAAACAGCCCTATCCAAAGCCAAAAACACAGCTTCAATGGTACCGGAAGGTGTCCCAGGCGGTTAACCTTTACATCATCGATCCCAATATGGGCAAAATGACTTTTGCGAATACTGAAGTGCAAACATCTCCAACGTCGAATTTTGAATAAGCGAACGACAAAACCTCGCCCCTTTTTTGACCCATGGTAGCAATGCTGTGGAGGTGTGGCATGGCTGGAAATGTCGAATGTGGAAATATTTTCGATATTTAACATTTTTCGTGGTTTTGGTTTGCTTAAATGAGTCGATTAAGTGGCTGGTCGGTGAAGTGTGATCGACGATATAAAGGTAAACTGTCCCAGGCTGTGTGTTACACGAGCTTCAAAATGAAATAACCCCTCACCTAAACACACGGTTCAAAATCAGCCTCTCTACAGGCTACATACCCATAGAGTGGCGCACAGCAGCAGTTATCCTGTTCCACAAAGGTGGAACCACAATGGACCCAAGGAACTATCGCCCTATAAGCCTGACTAGGCTGGTCTGCAAGGCTATGGAGTGCATCATCATGGAACTCATTAACAGAGACATTGGGAACCTCCAAACATTGGACCTTACCTAGTTTGGCTTTGTTAAGGGCATATCATGCCTTCTAAACCTGGTGGATGTCTTTGAGACAGTTACTAAGGCTTTAGACAAGGGAAAGGAGATCCACACAGCCTACCTAGACCTCGTAAAGGCTTTTGACACCATTCCCCATTCTGGTATTATAGACAAGCTCACCAGCCTGAACATAAACTCCTACGTCATGAGATGGGTTGCCAATTGGCTCATAGATAGAACCCACACAGTGAGAGTTGTAGACTCTAGGTCCGACTCTAAACCGGTTACAAGTGGCATCCCCCAGGGCTCAGTCCTGGGACCCCTCCTGTTCGGCATATACTTCTCAGAGGTACAGGCAAGCACAGGAGGACTATGGCTGAACATGTTCGCAGACAACTGCAAACTGGTGGCTATAATTGACTCTCCGGCTGATACAGACATCCTCCAGAAGGGTCTCACTGAGATGGATACCTAGTGTCAAAATCATGGCCTCAAGCTAAATGCCAAAAAGTGCATAGTCATCCCCTTTGGAAAAAACAAAGTACCCATGAACTGCCACATAGGTAGTAGTACCCTAAATACAGAAAATGTAAAAAGGGATCTAGAGACTCAAGTAGATAGTAGTCTATCCTTTGATAATCATATTGCCAAGGTGGTTAGAAAATCCTTCTATGTGGCCCACCTAATCACAAAAGGGTTCAAATCTAGAACAAAAGAGGTTATTGTGCCCCTCTACTCATCACTCATCAGACCCATCGTAGAGTACAATGCCCCATTTGAGATGTACCTTCAAAAACACCTGAACAGCTGGAAAGACCACAGAAGTACCTCACCAAGAGGATTACTGGCCTCAAACAGATGCTCTATGCAGCCCGACTGAAGAAACTCCAGCTGTACTCAGTTGCACACCGCTTACTCAGAGGTGACTTCTGCCTCACATACAAGGCCATGTCCAACGCAGAATTGATGGACATGCTCCACCTAAAAAAAAAAACAAATCCATGAGAGCCACACTCTCTAGGGATCTAAACCTCACCACAATGATAAATAGGACATGCTGGAGGGATAGATTCCTGTCCCAGAGACTCACCATGCTTTGGAACAGGATTCAAATATACATTAGGCAGAGCCCCTCACTGACACGCTTCAAGAGAAACCTTGACAAGTGGATGGAAAACAGAAAATTTACCCCTGAGATCACTGCAGTGGCTCTGTTGGACAGAGGCACAGGGAACTAATGGCTCTGCTGGACAGAGGCACAGGGAACTAATCTAAGGGGGCGGTGAAATCCAACACATTCTGGCTAGGCTTATAGATGCCCTCGGGCAGATAGCCTAGTACTTGCCTATGAACCTATGAACCAATAAGAAGCAGGTCCTAGCTGCTCTCGCTAAGGCCAAGAGCATAGCTTCAGTGTGCCCTGATAATATCCCAGGATGCTGTCTAAATAGCCTGAAATATGACTTTCCACAGCCACTGAAGTCACTACTCAGTTATAGCCTCTGAATAGGCTTTGCGCGACATGAATGGAGAAATACAGTGGTCAAACCCTCTGCACAAGGGCTGACCATCAACAGAACCCAGGAACTACAGAATGATTAGTCTGACCAGTCTCAGTGCAAAGCCATGGAAAGAATTATGATGGAAATGATTAACAGTGACATAGAAAACCTCAGACACTGGGTTGTGTCAAAGGCAACTCTTTCCTACTAAACCTGGTGGAAGTCTTTGAGAAGATCACCAAGGCAACACATGAGGGCAAAATGGTGCATACTGCTGACCTTGACCTGATTAAAGCATTTGATACAATACCTCAATGGGGCATTGTAAACAAGTTAACAGAATTAGGCATAAACCCCTATTTATCTAACTCCCTGGATAGCCAGCTGTCTCAAAGACAAGATCCAGAAACTTAGGTTCAGGTAAACCACCTCCACAAAGAGACTAGTCACTAATGGAGTCCCTCAGAGATATGTGCTGGGTCCCCTACTCTTTGGCATCTGCTTCTTGGAAGTCAAGGCCTATATCAAGGGCCTCTGGCTGACCAATTTTGCAGATGATTGCAAATGAGGAACTGTCATAGAATTCCCCAAGATACTAAAATCTTACAGGAAGGTCTAACACAAAAACATGACTGCTGCCAAAACCATGGCTCAAAACTGAATGCCAAGAAATGCGTAATAGTACTTCTTGGGAAGCTGGCCACTCTGTGGAAAACTACCTCATCAATAAAATAACCCTAAAAGTAGACCCAGTAGTCAGGGATTTGAGGATGCATGTAAATAGCAACCTGGTCTTCGACCAACATGTATCTAAGGTAGCAAGAAAGTCATTCTACATCACTCAACTTATAAGTAAGGGTATGGCATCTGGGTCCAGGGAGGTCATTGTACCACTATGATTTTGGTTACTGGCTAATGCTTTTGCCATCCCCATAGTGCCTTTTCTTTAGGCAATGTGACAAGAACAAAATCCCTGACTTAAAAATACCTTTAAAAACAACCTCAAGGTTATAGGTTCATAGGTTCATAGGTTTATACTAGGCTATCTGCCCTAAGGCATTTATAAGCTTAGCCCAAAGTTTTGTAGCTTACGCCACCCCATTATGTTAAAAAATACTGTGCCCATTATTTTGTTTTGCCTCTGTCCAGCAGTGACACAGAGATGATTCCCGGTGTAAACCTACGATCTCCCATCCACCGGTCAAGATTTCTCTTGAACAGAGCCAGCGAGGTGCTCTGCCTCACATGGACCGGGATTTTATTCCACAGCATAGGGAGTCTCTGGGTGACAAATCTATCCCTCCAGCATGTCCTATTTATATCCGTGCTAAGGTTTAAGTCACTTGCTCTAGTGGATCTGGTAGATTTGGATTTTTTGAGGTGGAGCATGTCCATTAATTCCGGGTTGGACATGGCCTTATATGTCAGGCACAGGTCACCTCTGAGCAGGCGGTATGCAACTGAATAGAGCTGGTGTTTCTTCAGTCTGGCAGCATATGACAGATTTTGGAGTCCCTTTATCCTTTTGGTGAGGAACTTTTGGGGTCTCTCCAATTGCTGCAGGTGTCGGGTGAGATACATCCCGAATGGGGCATTGTACTCGATCATTGGTCTGATAAGTGAAGAGTACAGGGGAACAGTGATCTCACTTGATCTGAATGTGAATCCCTTCATGATCAGGTGGGCAATGTAGAAGGTCTTTCAAACCACTTTAGCAATGTGAGTGTCAAAAGAAAGGCCACTGTCAACCTGGGTCCCCAGGTCCCTGATAACCTCTTCTGTGCTTAATGGATTGCCACCTATATGGTAGCTTGGGGTTACCTTGTTTTTCCCGAAGGGTATGACTATACATTTTTTGGCATTTAACTTCAGGCCATGGCTCTGGCACCAGTTATCAGTTTCCGTGAGACCCCTCTGAAGGATATCTGTGTCCGATGTACTTTCCACTATGGCGCCCGGTTTGCAGTCATCTGCAAACTTTGTCAGCCATAGTCCTCTATGTTTGCCTGTACTTCTGAGAAGTAGATGCCGAACAACAGGGGCCAAGGATTGCGCCCTGTGGGACACCACTTGTGACCGGCTTGGAGTCTGACATGGCGCCAGCAACTCTAATCCTGTGGGTTCTGTCCTTTAGCCCATTTGCAACCCATCTTGTGACATATGGGTTTACATTTAAGCTGGTAAGTTTCTATAATACCCAGTGGGGTATTGTGTCGAAAGCTTTTGCAAGGTCAAGGTAGGCTGTATGGACTGCCTTTCCCTCATCAATGGCCTTGGTGACTGTTTCGAAGAAGTCAACCAAGTTCAAAAGGCATGATCTACCCTTGACAAAGCCAAACTGGGTCGGGTCCAATGTCTGCAAGTCCCCTATGTCTTTGTTTATGAGTTCCATTATGATCCTCTCCATAGCTTTGCAGACCAGGCTTGTTAAGCTTATGGGGCGGTAATTACCAGGGTCCGTAGAGGTACCGTCTTTGTGGAGTGGGACCACAGTTGCTGTACGCCACTCCTTGGGCACGTATCCTGTGGTAAGGCTAAGATTAAACAGCTGCCTTATATGCGGGTTTAGTTCCTTGTTGAGTTCATGTAGCACACAGCTGGGGACACCATCCAGTCCCATTGATGCTGTGTTTTTAGCTTTAGAGAGAGCAGCTTTCACCTGCGCATTTGAGATGTCTGGGAGGCTACACTCCACTGGGATAGTTATCTCTCCTTTTGGGGGGGAGAGGGGGGCGAAGTTTGCACTGAACCTGTCTGTAAGTATGTTGGCAATGTCTGTGGGTTCAGTGATTTTTGTATCATTTTGGACTAATTCTGCGCATATCTGGGAGTTTCCACCCAGGTTTCTAACATAGCTGAAGAAGGCCTTATGATTGTCTTTTGAATCTATTGCAATTTTTCTCTCAAAGTTGACCTTGGATGATTTCATGAGTGCTCGTATTTTTTTACTAATAATGATCAAGGGTGTCTTCTCTTTTATGGATTTTGCTCTATCATGTAGCAGCTTTCTCCTCTTATTGTAAAGTTTGTTTATGGCTGGGGTCCACCAGACTGGACATTTGCCCTTGGTGGAAAGAGTCTTGGTTTTATTAGGGATTGCCTGATCCATGCAGTCCTGGAGGTGTTCGTAGAAGGCATTTGTAAGGGCTTCCGCAGCTTGGTTTGTGGTTTCCACTGGCTCGGGGGCCTTGAAGGATACCACACCAGTCTTGAGTAGTGTGAAGTTTGCTTTAGAAGTTCTTCACTGTGGTCTTTTTTGTTGGGGGTGGGGGGGGGATGTGGATTTCCAGTGAGATAAGTTTGTGATCTGATCTCACCAATGAGTGATATACTTCCGGTGTGGAGCATTTTGTCCCCATGTTTGTGATGATGAGATCTAGTATATTTTCTCCTCTTGTGGGAATGGTGACTAGTTGTTCCATGGCATTTGAATTTATGAACTCCAGGAACCTTTGGGCTAGAAAGTTGGGGCTTGAGTAATGTACCCAAGCTATATTGTGGTAGTTGAAGTCACCCAATATAATGGTGTTTGGAGATACATTTATACCCTCCAGTGTCTTCAGGAAGGCTGTGTGGGGTTCCTGAGTTTGAGAGGGTGGCCTGTAGCATGCTACAAATTGTAGAGCAGTTTTGCCTATGGTTAATTGCACCTGGATGGTTTCCGATGCTTCGTGCATTGCCACCAACCTGGAGGTGTGGGTATCCTTGATGAATATGGATACACCCCCTCCTTTTGTGGTGTGGTCCGGGTTTTGGGGCCGGTATGATATGAGGTAAAACCTGATAGTGCCGGGGTGCTCTCAGGAGCCTTAAACCAGGTTTCAGTCACAGCACAGACATTGATGTTCTCCATACTGAGAAGGGCCTCGAGTGCGTGCATTTTGAGATTTAGACTTCTGGTATTGAGCAGCATTACCCTTAGTTTCTTCCCATTTTTGTCTTCTAGGGTGGTAGGTTTAGAATTTGAGCCTTGCCTAAAAAAGGCACTATGGGGGTGGCAAGAGCCTTAGCCAATATCCAGAATCCCAGGGGTGACAGGTGCAAGCCATCCCTTGCGAAGCAGCGTGGCTTGCCAAACATGTCATCCCAGGCAGACAGACACTGGATCCCCTTTGAATGACACCAGAAATTAAGCCAATTGTTAAAGCTGATCATCTTGTCTCTATGTTGTGGCATCATTCTTGGTGAAGGAAGGATACTGCTCAGGGTCAGGGTCATACCTGCCTGGGCTACATAATCAGAGAGCTCCTCTATGTCTCTTTTCATGTAGTCCAGGAGGTGCGTCTCAGGTCGCTCACACCAGCATGGACAATGACTGTCATATTTGTACTTGCTGTGGTGTGACCCGAGTGCTTGTATTATGTGGCGGATTCTAGCTCCCGATAGGCAGCTTACTGTGACCCTCTCCTTGTTCAGCCTGGTGAGTGGGACGTCAGTGTGTCTGACTATGGAGTCACCTATGACAAGTATGTTTGGTGTTGTATTTGGCCTTAAGGGCTGTGACTGCTTTGCACACTGATTTTGTGGTTTATGTGTTGCCTGTGGTGTGTCATGAGGTGGCAGTTGCTTGGATGTCTGCTTTGGAGGCCTATGCTGTTTAGGTAAATTTTTGCTCAGAGCCTCCGAGTATGACTTTGTGTGTTTATGTGTTTGATTCATTGTTGTGATAGCTTTATGTGAGACTGGTTTTGTGGTGTGTGTAGTTGCCTTCTCCTCCTGTCTGGTCTTGCCAGTCCTGAGTTGAGAGAGCTCAGCCTCCAGTTTGGCTAAATAGTTGCATCTCTCACAAGTATTTGTGTTATGTGGGAGGAGGAGAGGGTTGTCAGTGTACATGAGGCAATTGTAACATTGCCTCAATATTCCCAACCTAGTTGCCTAGTCCCAACCTAGTTGCCTCGTGGTTTTGGCGTCTTTTCAGGCTTGTTGGCTGTTGGTGAAGCACCCACCAAGAGGAGAAAACGCTGAGAGAAGGCCAAAACCTTTTTTGTTTTTCCTCGGTTTTGGGTTTGGCAGTCTTTCAAAGGCTTTTGTTTTTTTTTTTGGGATTTTTGTCTTTGACCGCTAGCAACCCATAGAGTGGCTATATTAGCAACAGTTATCCTTGTTCCACAAAGGTGGAGCCACAACGGACCCCAGGAACTATCGCCTATAAGCCTGACTAGGCTGGTCTGCAAGGCTATGGAGTGCATCATCATGGAACTCATTACTGCAGACATTGGGAACCTCCAACATTGACCTACCTAGTTTGCCTCTCTTAAGGGCATATCATGCCTTCTAAAACCTGGTGGACGTCTTTGAGACAGTTACTGTTGCTTTAGACGAGGAAAGGAGATCCACACAGCCTTACCTAGACCTTTGTAAAGGCTTTGACACCATTCCCCATTCTGGTATTATTATAGACAAGCTCACCAGCCTGAACATAAACTCCACGGGCCATGAGATGGTTGCCACTGGCTCATAGATAGAACCCATACAGTGAGCGCCAGACTCCCAGGGTCCGACTCTAAACCGGGTTACAGTGGCATCCCCAGGGCTCAGTCTTGGGACCTCCTGTTCCGCAGCTATACTGAGTACACAGGCAAGCACAGGAGGACTATGGTTGAACATGTTCGCAGACAAACTGCAAACTGGTGGCTATAATTGACTCCCTCCTCCTGATACAGACACATCCTCCAGAAGGGTCTCACTGGAGATGGGATACCTAGTGTCAAAAATTATGGCCTCAAGCTAAATGCCAAAAAGTGCATAGTCATCCCTTTGGAAAACAAAAGTACCCATGAACTGCCACATAGGTGGTAGTACCCCAAATACAGAAAAAAATGTAATATGGGATCTGTGGGACTCAAGTAGATAGTAGTCTCTCCTCTTTTGATAATCATATTGCCAAGGTGGTTAGAAAATCCTTCTATGTGGCCCACCTAATCCGCCAAAGGGTTCAAAATCTAGAACAAAAGAGGTTATTGTGCCCCCACTATCACTCATCAGACCCATCGTAGAGTACAATGCCCCATTTGAGATGTGCACCCTTCAAAAAAAACACACCCTGAACAGCCAAGCACTAATAGAAGTACCTCACCAAGAGGATTACTGGCCTCAAAACAGATGCTCTATGTGCAGTCTCGACTGAAGAAACTCCAGCTGTACTCAGCTGCACACCGCTACTCAGAGGTGACTTCTGCCTCACATACAAGGCCATGTCCAACGCAGAATTGATGGACATGCTCCACCTTAAAAAAACAAATCCATGAGAGCCACACTCTCTAGGGATCTAAACCCCACCACAATGATAGCCAGGACATGCTGGAGGGATAGATTCCTGTCCCAGAGACTCCCCATGCTTTGGAACAGGATTCCAATATACATTAGGTAGAGCCCTCACTGACACGCCAAGAGAAACCTTGATCAGTGGATGGAAAAAACAGAAAATTTACCCTAGGATCACTGCAGTGGCTCTGCTGGACAGAGGCACAGGGAACTAATGGCTCTGCTGGACAGAGTGTATTGTAACCAATCTGTTGGGGCTAAAGCCAACTCATTCTGGTTGTGGCTTATAGGATGCCCTCGCACACATAGCCTAGTACTTGCCTATGAACCTATGCACCAATAAGAAGTAGGTCCTAGTTACCGCCAAGTATAGCCAAGAGCATAGCTTCAGTGTGCCCTGATAATATCCCAGGATGCTGTCTAAATAGGCCTGAAATATGACTTTCCACAGCCACTGAAGTCACTACCAGTTATAGCTCTGAATAGGCTTTATGCTAACATGAATGGAGAAATACAATGGTCGTAAACCTCTGCAATAAGGGCTGACCATCAACAGAACCCAGGAACTGTATACAGAATGATTAGTCTGACCAGTCTCAGTAAAGCCATGGGAAGAATTATGATGGAAATGATTAACAGTGACATAGAAAACCTCAGACACTGGGTTGTGCCAAAGGCAACTCTTTTTCCTACTTTCAAACCTGGTAGGAAGTCTTGAGAAGATCACCAAGGCAACACATGAGGGCAAAATGGTGCATACCTTTGCCGACCTTGACCTGATTATTAAAGTATTTGATACAATACCTCACTGGGGCATTGTAAACAAGTTACAGAATTAGGCATAAATCCCCTGCCTTACCTAACTCCTGGATAGCCAGCCGTCTCAAAGACAAGATCCAGGAACTTAGGTTCAGTAAACCACCTCCCACAAAGAGACTAGTCACTTCAATGGAGTCCCCAGAGATATGTAAGGTCCCCTATTTTGGCATCTGTTTTTGGAAGTCAAGGCCTATATCAAGGGCCTCTGGCTGACCAATTTTGCAGATGATTGCAAATGAGGAACTGTCATCATAGAATTCCCCAAGATACTCAAAATCTTAGCAGGAAGGCTCCACACAAAAAAAAACATGACTGCTGCCAAAACCACATGGCTCAAAACTGAATGCCAAGAAATGCACAGTACCTCTTTGGGAAGCTGGCCACTCTGTGGAAAACTACCTCCTCATCAATAAAATAACCCTAAAAGTAGACCCAGTAGTCAGGATTTGAGGATGCATGTAATAGCAACCTGTCTTCTTGTAATTCAACATGTATCTAAGGTAGCAAGAAAGTCATTCTGCATCACTCAACTTATAAGTAAGGGTATGGCATCTGGGTCCAGGGAGGTCATTGTACCACTATGATTTCGGTTACTGGCTAATGCTCTTGCCATCCCCATAGTGCCTTTTCTTTAGGCAATGTGACAAGAACAAAATCCCTGACTTAAAAATACCTCTAAAAACAACCTCAAGGTTATGCTGCTAAACACTAAGAGTCTAAATCAGAAATTGTACTCACTGGAAGCAGTTCTCACCCTGGAAGACGCTGATGTTTGTGCAATCACTGAGACCTGGCATAAGGCTGCTATAGCATCTTGCATTTCCTTTCACATGTTCAGACCACAAACTGTAGGCATAACAACTAAAGGAGGTGATGTATCAATATTCATTAAAGATAAATACACCTCTAGATTGGTTAAACAGCACGATTCCCTTGAATTACTTCAGGAGCAATTGACTGCAGGTAAGACCTGTCCTCAGATCATTGCCAGCTCTAGGGTTCCATCCATGAATCAGGACATCCACTCAGCCTACTTGGATCTACTTGAGTCAATCAAGATACAGCCAAACACCCTGGTTTTGTGTGACTTTAATTACCCGTCCGTAGACTGGGTAAATTATACATGTTCTAACTCACTTGCACAAAGGTTCCTGAACTTTGTTAACACCAATGCTCTGTACCAGCTGGTTGACACACCCACAAGAGGCTCAAATATCCTGGACCTGGTATTCACCAACATGGGGGACCACTGCATCACCCACAGTGTGTAGCCATCCCTTATGAGATCTGACCACAAATCAGTCTTGCTAGAAATAACCATAACACAAGACCTCCCTTAGCAGCAACTTGACTAAAAAACTTCTCCAAGGCCAATTACAACCTCTTATGTGATGGCATAAATAGCTTCATAGCCTCCTTCTCTCACCTATGCTGAGTTATACACCAATGCTTTATACAAACACCTGTACAGTTGTATTGACTCTGCTGTACCTGATAGAACCAAATCAAGCTCTTCAAGGAAAAACAAACCTGTCTTGTGGACAACTGCCATTAATAGGCTATACAATAAGAGAAACACATTTCTGTTTAAGAGTAGGAAGGAAGGTTCTCAAAACTGGAAACACTCTCTCCTCAACTTAAACAAGCAAATAAGACTCCTAGTGAAGTCCTCCAAAGATAACTATGAATTCACATTAGCTTCCCTAACTAAGGACAACAACAAGGCATTCTTTATTTACATCCGTAAACTCAAAAGTAAGGCCAAGATTTGTGCTGAACTCAAAGTTAATGATACTACATATATAGAACCTGTGGATATAGCAAACATGCTGACCAACAGGCTCAGTTAAAACTTCACTCCCCTGTCCCCATCACATATACCAAAAAGCATCCCTAACATCTATTCCCCCACCTAGTATCTCCATGGAGTAGGTCTTAAATGCCTTCTCCAAGGCCAAAAGCACAGCCTCTATGGGACAGGACAACATCCCAGGTTGTGTTCTGTATGGGTTAAAATATAAATTAGCATCACCACTAAGCATGCTTTTCAATCACAACCTAAGCACTGGCTTCTTCCCAGTGAAACGGAAAACAGCTACCGTCATCCCTTTGCACAAAGGGGGTGCATACACAGACTCCTGGAACTATAGACTCATTAGCCTGACCAGGACATGGAATGAATCATGGACCTTATCAACAAAGATATAGGAAATCTCCAAATGCTTGACCCCACCTGGTTTGGCTTTGTCAAGGGGTGATCATGCCTGTTAAACTTGGTGGACTTCTTTGAGACAGCCACCAAAGCCTTAGATGAGGGAAAATCTGTGCATATGGCCCACCTAGACTTAGCCAAGGCCTTTGACACAATCCCTCACTCTGACATCATTGCTAAACTCACCCAGTTGGATATCAACCCATATATTGTCAGGTGGTTTGCAAACTGGTTCACTGATAGAACTCATACAGACAAAATAGGGGATTCTGCCTCCTCCTGCAGACCTGTAACCAGTGGTGTTCCAAAATGATTGGTTCTGGGACACATACTGTTCAGAATCTACTTCTCCAAAGTACAGCCTAAAACTAAATAACTGTGGCTGACAATGTTTGCTGATGACTGCAAACTGGGAGCGATCATTGAAACCCCTAACGATGCCAACATTCTGCAAGGAGGTCTTACACAGACTAAAGACTGGTGCCAAAGTCATGGTCTTAAACTTAATGCAAAAAAATGCAATATCATCACATTCAGCAAGGGTGATGTTCCTGCAAACTAGCACATCAGTAGCAATACCCTAATCACACAGTCAGTGGTGACAGATCTGGGCACATAGGTTGACCGCAACCTTAAGTTTGATCGCTATGTCTCCAAAGTGGTAAGAAGGGCATTTTATATTGCTCATCTCATAAGTAAGGGCATTGCCTCCAGGAAAAAAAGATGTTGTAACCCCCCTGCAATCTTCCATCATCAGGGCAATAATAAGAGTACAATGCTCCCTTTGATATGTTCCTTTCCAAACACCTGCAGCAATTGGAGAGATGGCAAAGGTTCCTTACAAAGAAAATTCATGGTCTTCAAGATCTGTCTTATGCAGACAGACTGACATCATTGTCACTTTACTCTGTGTCATGCAGACTGCTTAGAGGTGACCTGTATCTTGCATATAGATCAATCTCTGACCTATCTTTAATGGAAGTGCTGCACATTCCCAAGTCAAATGGCACATGGGTCAAATGACCTTAACCTGGTATGTGACATCAACAGAACTTGCTGGAGAGACAGATTTGTCTCACAGAGGTTGCCCCACCTATGGAACAAGCTTCCTATTCATGTTAAGCAAAGACCCTCATTGGCCCTATTTAAGCACAGTTTAGATGATTGGCTGGGAAACTGGAAATTCACTCCAGGGGTTCCACATGTGTCCCCTTTGGACAGGGGCAATTAGGTGCTGATTTTAGAGTCTGCTTGAACCAGACACCCTTGGGAACATGGGTTGAACTTGGCTAGGATTGTATGGGCCATGGGGCCATTAGCCTAGTAACCTCCTATGATCCCATGATCTTATGATCAGACCCATTATTGAGTAGTATGTCCCCTTTGCTGTGTGCCTAACCAGGCACATGCAGCAACTGGAATTCCCACAGAGGTTCCTCACAAAAGCAATACAGGATGTAAATATATTATCCTATTCAGATCACGTTAAAGTCCATTTTCTATACTGTTTCTTGCAAACTGCTGAGAGGTGATCTATGCCTTGCATATACGGCATCCTCGTATCCTGGTCTGATGGACCTTTTGCATATGTACAAAATAAACACCATCAGATCTATGAACTCTAAAAACCTTAACTTTGCTTATGACATAAATAGGACATGTTGGAGGGACAGGCATGTATCTCCGAGAATTCCCATTCTCTTTAATACACTTCCTATCCATGTGAAGCAGAGCCGTTCCCTAACCCTACTCAAGTATAACCTGTACCAGTGGATGGGAAATCAAAACTGCACCTCAGGTATTCTTGTAAACTGTCCTGATTTTTGCAGAATATCCAGATTTTTGTGTAATATTTTTTGTCTGTTCTTCATAACATTTTTGGCTTTCTAGCGAATCATTGAGGAATGAAGTCACAAAATAACAATAGACATTTGAGTTTCAGACTTCATAGCCTACAGAAAATGTCTGCTAATGCAAAGCCTGTTATTCTGTCAGTTTTCTAAATTAATAAGAGCAATATTTAAGGGCTTATTTTGGGGCCTTTCCCTCCATTATTTTTGTCTTTGCCCAGTTTTCTTGTGCTAAGAGGCTGAGAGGGATGGGCCTAGCACCTAAACACAGTCAGTAAATCATGTGCTAACTAACATACACCCTTTAGAATAACCTCCAAGGCACAAAAACTTGTGGAATAGATTTGGAATGCATGGCTAGTTTTACAAAGGACTAGTGGCCGTTAACCTAATATGAACCTATGGACATGAACATGAGTATGTAACAGGGGATGGGGAATCTGTAGTGCTGGTATGGAAGTGACATTTGAGGACATTTTATCTAACACTCTACTACAAACCACTGGAAAGATGTATCTTGATATAGTTATAACATGCAATTACTTTTTCACTTTTCTGACATTATTTCCTACACGCTTGAGTAGATTTATTGATTTGATTGTAATTAATGTCAAATATAGCACATTTGTTTAAACTATTTCTGTATACCTGGGAATAGAAAGTATCACAGCTGCCACTCATTTGTGTCTGCCTGGCACTTCTGCCTAGTGTATACCACAAATAAACATCTGCAAATTGTGCAAACCATTAAGGCACATAGTTTGCCTGTGTACCACATACCAGGACTTTTCTAGGTGTACACTGATTTAAAGCTAATACCCCATAGCATGTGGGCATGTAATTGTGTAGGGCTGTCCTATGTGGTTTTTTACCACTTCCCAACCCTGTCCAGTTATATATAATGTTTATGAATATCAGTAAAATACCAGGAATCAAGCAGTAAATGTTTTTACCTTAAAGTGGTTCATAGAACGATTGGCACTCAGGAGCATTTTAAAGACACTAGATCACTAAATCAAATAATTAATGCCGTTGTAAACAGCCAGTCACTGGATGGGCCAAAAAGGTCCTGCCACAGGGGCTTCCAGCATATTTTTTATGTAGGAAGCCACATATACAAGGAAGTTTGCAGTTCTAAAATTGGTATATAAATTATTATGCCTAGTTAGTTTTTAGATACCAGAGGAAACATCCTCAGATAATCCACTTTAAATTATCTTTTCTACAGATATTTTAAAATATAATTTCCTCAAAACATGGGAGGAAAACAGAAACATGGGAAAATTATTACTTTTACAGCCTGTGTTTTTGAGAGTCTAATAGTGAGTTGAGGTCGTTGGCAGTTCATAATACACTTTAGGTTATAACTGGTTCCTAAAATATACTGTTATACATTTGTCTGTGGGGCATCTCTAAGTATATATGACTGGATATACTTTAGTGAACTGGGAGCATTTTGTTTAGCACTGGAAAATGAAGAGCAACTAATCTCAGGATTAAGACTTGAGATTTTGTAACATAATAATAAGTTGTGATATACATATCTGAATGGTACCTGAGACAATAGTAAAACTGTCAGAGCCAGTATCAAAGTAGATATCATTAGTGAAATGTGAAATCTTATAACACCTATCTAGAACCATAAAGAGTCTATGTTGGTCTGAGGACATGATTTGAGCAAAGGGTTCATTGTATAAAACAGAGGTGATTGTTAGAGGGTGAGGACTTATCTGTATTAAAATATCAGCACTCAAAATGTCAAGTGCCAACAAACTTAAAATAAACGACAGATAACACAAGAGAAGAACAAATTTAAAAAATCGCTCATCTTCTTTAAACTTCTTTCCCCATGTGGTGATCAAGCCCACCACAGTCCCCCTCCAACTTATATATATATATATATATATATATATATATATATATATATATATATATATATATATATATATATATATATATATATATATATATATATAGATATATATATATATATATATATATGTATATATATATATATATATATATATATATATATATATATATATATATACATATATATATATATATATATATATATATATATATATATATATATATATATATATATATATATATATATCTCCAAGATCTCCATACCTTGGAGAAAATGGAATATTCTGAGAAATGTCATCTCAGACAATATATGTAAGTCCTTCTTTCAACCGTTCAGTCTCCATATTTTGGGACTTGCTGTAGCTGTTCCAGACATTTCAAATAGTGACCCTTGAGAACAGCACATCTGCATAGGAAGAAACAGACTGTGAGAATGTATGACATCTAGTACTTTGGTTACTCACCTTCTAGGGAATGAAAACAGAGTCCCAGCAGACTACTAATTCAAACAGACTTTTCATCATCGCAGTCAGTTAAATAATAACAAACATTTAAAGAAACCATGACTGAAGTATTTCAAATCAAACATTTCCAATTCACCTCAGTATTCAGCTTGTACATAGGTTCATAGGTTCATAGGTTAGTACTAGGCTATCAGCCCTAGGGCCTATACAAGCCTAGCCATAACAATTCCCTGAATATTTCTTCCCACATTATTTACTTTCCTGGACCCCTGTCTAGCAGGGCGACTGACGTGATCCCTGGGGTGAATTTCCTTTCTCCCATCCAATCGTCAAGGTTCCTCTTGAAGAGGTCCAAAGAGGCATTCTGCTTGACATGTACGGGCAATCTATTCCAGAGTCTGGGGAGTCTCTGGGTCAGGAACCTATCCCTCCAACATGTTTTGTTTATTGTGATGACAAGGTTTAGATCCCTGGGCGTGTAGCTCTGAGGGATTGGCATTTCTTTAAATGTAGCATGTCCAACAGCTCTGGGTTTGACATGGCCTTGTATGTTAAGCAGAGATCGCCTCTGAGTAGGCGATATGCGACAGAGTATAGCTGGAGTTTTTTAAGGTGGTCAGCATAGGGCATCTGCTTTAGGCCTGTGATTCTTTTAGTGAGGTATTTCTGAGGCCTTTCCAGTTGTTGCAGATGTCTTGAGAGGTACATACCAAATGGGGCATTGTATTCTATAATGGGTCTAATGAGGGATGAGTACAGTGGGACAATGACCTCCTTTTTCTGGATGAAAAGCCCTTCATGATGAGGTGTGCCACATGAAGGATTTCCTGACTGTTGTGGCGATGTGGTTATCGAAGGTGAGACCACTGTCCACCTGTGTCCCTAAGTCTCTTATCACACTTTCTGTGTTTAGTGTACTGCCACCTATATGGTAATTCATGGATACATGTTTTTTCCCAAAGGGGATAACAATACATTTCTTGGCATTGAGCTTGAGCCCATGGCTCTGGCACCAAGCATCTGTTTCTGTAAGGCCCTTTTGTAGAGTATCCACATAATTTGGGGATTCAATAATGGCTCCCAGTTTGCAGTCATCTGCAAACTTTGTTGCTCAGAGTCCCTTAGTGTTGACCTGTACTTCAGAGAAGTAGATGCCAAACAAAATGACCCCAGGACTGAACCCTGAGGTACTCACTTGTCACTTGTCTGGAGCTGGATTTGGAGTGGCTACTTTTACAGTGTGGGCTCTATCAGTAAGCCATTTTAGCAACCCATTGGGTGACATAGGGATTAATGCCCAACTTAGTAAGTTTATCTATGATTCCAGAGTGGGGATGGTGTCAAAGGCCTTGGCAAGGTCTAGATAGGCTGTGTGGACCACCTTACCCTGTCCATGGCTCTGGAGACTGATTCAAAGAAGTCAATCAGGTTCAGGAGACAAGATCGGCCCTTCACAAACCCAAACTGGGTGGGGTCCAGTGTTTGAAGGTTGCCAATGTCTTTGTTTATAAGTTCCATGATAATACACTCCATGGCCTTGCAGATAAGGCTTGTCAGACTGATGGGGCGGTAGTTTCCGGGATCAAGGTGGATCCCCTTGTGGATTGGGATAACTATAGCTCTCGCCACTCAGTGGGCCGCGAAACCTGAGGTGAGGCTATGATTAAACATGACACTTAGGTGAGGTGCCAGTTCATATTGTAGTTCATGTAGTACACAGCCTGGGATGTCATCTGGTCCCATGGATGCTGTATTCTTGGCTTTAGAGAGTGCGTTTTGTACCTGTGTGGCTGTTATTACTGGAATTTTGCAATCTTCCGGTATTGAGATGGGCCATTTAGGGGTGAGTGGGGTGAAGTTGGCACTGAATCGATCTGCCAGGATATTGGCAATATCCTTCGGATCAGTATATTTAATGCCATTCTGTTTTAGCTCAGAGCAGATCTGAGCATTGCCATTTAGATTCTTGATATAATTATAGAATGCTTTGTGGTTGTCTTTGGAATCTTTGGCAATTTTATTTTCGTAACTAGCTTTGGAGGATTTTATGAGGCATCTCAGTTTCTTACTGAGGCTAGTAAAGGGAGTTTTTGCATCCTGGGATTTTCCTCTTTTCTGCAAAAGTTTCTTCCTTTTGTTGTAAAGTTTGTTTATGGCAGGGGACCACCAGATTGGCTTCCTTTTTTGGATGAGAGCATTTTGGTTCTATTTGGGATGGCGCGATTCATGCATGAGTGGATGTGCTCGTACAGTGCCATAGTGTAGGATTCAGCAGTTGAACTTTCAGTTCCCGTCTGCATGGGTGTCATGAAGTTTGTCACTTCTGACTTGAGTAGCATGAAGTTGGCTTTAGAAGTTTTATGGTGGTTTCTTTACTGGGGGTGGGGGTGGGATGTGGATGTTAAGGGTGATTAGCTTATGGTCAGACCTGACTAGCGAGGGGTGACCATAGGTATGAGCATTGATTTCCCATGTTGGTAATGACCAGGTCCTAGGGTATTGGAGCCCCTGGTGGGACTATGGATTAGTTGATGCAGGGCAGTGGAAGTTATGAATTGCAAGAACCGTTCGCAAAGGTGTTGGGACATGAGTAGTTTTCCCAGTTAATGGCAGGGTAGTTAAAATCACCCAGTATTAGGGTGTTTGGTTCTATCTTAATATTTTCAGTATGTTTACAAAGGTGAAGTGAGAATCTTGGGGTATGGTGGGGGATCTGTAGCAAGCTACAATTTGGATTGCAGTCTTACCTAGTGTTAGTTGCACTTGGAAATTTCAGACACATTGTGTTGGCCAACTAGCCTGGTGGTGTGAATATCCTTGGTGAATATTGACACTCCTCCACCTTTAGTGTTTAGGTCCTGGTTTGGTGGCGAAAAGTGTGAGTAAGAGTTGTAGCCTGGTATTGCAGGGGTGCTCTCTGGAGCCTTGAACCAGGTCTCCGTTACTGCACAGATATCGATGTTCTCCATTTTTAGGAGTGCCTCGAGAGTGCATTTTGAGGTTTAGACTTCTAGCATTGAGTAGCATTACCTTCTGATTTTGCATGCTTGTACCTATTATGGTGGTGGTTTTGTCCTTCGAAGTTTGCCTAAAAGGCACTATAGGGGTGGCAGAACCTAGCCAGTAACCTGAATCCAGGGGCGTGAGTGCAGACCATCTCTGGCAAAGCATCGTGGTCTGTCAATCATGTCATCCCAGGCAGACAGATACTGGATCCCCTTTGAATGACACCATAAGCTTAGCCAATTGTTGAAGTCAATCATTTTATCCCTTATATTGTGGGTATCATTCTTGGCGTAGGCAGGATGTTACTCAGGGCTAGGGTCATACCTGCCTGGGCCACATGATCCGAGAGCTCTTCCATGTCTCTTTTCATGTAGTCCAGGGAGGTACGTCTCAAGTAGTATTCATTTTCAGAATCATCCTGGATTCTAACTGATTTAACTCAGTCAAATTTTCTCCATCCTGTATCATATTAGCATGTGCTGAAACAATATTTAAAACAGTTAACATTCCCATTACATTTTTTATACATATGCACTGCTACTATATTCTCAAACCTGTACCGCGGTGGCACAGAGTAGAGTTTCTCCTGTTAGATTCATGGCTGGAGTGTCTTCTGTGTGGAATCAGCATGTCCTCCCCACGGTCGAATGGCCATGCCTTCACTGAAGGTTGGGCGTTGGGCTGGCAACTCGGCACCATAAAAAAATCTACTGCCAATCATTAGCGGACCGGAGTTCTGCTGTGGCGACCCCTAACCGGGAAAAGACAAACAACAACTGTATTCTCAAACCTCTTGTTTCTAATATTGTTGATATGTTCTCATAACACAGTTTTTACCTTTCTTTTTTGTTTCACTAATATACTAGAGTGGAGCATTACAACTATCAGAAATGTAATACATCCTACAATCTTTTTGACAATTGTAATAGTGCCTAACAATCAAACTTTTTCAATTAGTAACTATTTCTTTAAATCCTCCCACAGTCTTACAAATCTTAATTGTCATTTTGTTATAATGAAATCTTTGTGATTTTAAGTGGTCTGGAGTACAAAAAATTAGGATACATGGGAAAGATTCCTTTTAATTTTTCATCGGATAATAAAATATCCCAATATTTTGTAATGACATCAACAAATGTCTTTGAAAAGTAGAATATTTCAACACATAAAATAATTTCTCAACTGTGTTTTCAAACTCAGTTCTACTGCCATTACAGTGTTCCTTACCTACAGACAGTGGCTACTTGTTGACTGTATATAGTGTTACAGTGAAAGTGAGTTTCATTGGTTGCAGACTATTCATTGCTTTCTCTTGTTCCAGGACTCACCAGCGGAGCATTACATTAGTGCTTTTTTGCCAGATGTATAAAGTGTACTATCATAGACATACATAAAAGGCATGTGATCTTTTTTCTAATAAAATGAAATTCATTAATTTAGTATGACTTTAATGTACCCATAAAGACTTAAAACATGGAAAGTCATAGCCATTAAGAAGGCAAATAACTGAAAGACTTTATTTCCTTGGGGCTTCATTTACATAAATCCAATGGGCCTCCATTACATAGGTTTGTAATTTTGTAGTTTTTCTTGCAGTTTTTACTAAATGGTTTGTCTGTATGACACTTTACCCTTTGGATTATATACAGATATATATATATATATATATATATATATATATATGTCTATATATATATATATATATATATATATATATATATATATATATATATAGTTATTTATATATATATATATATATATATATATATATATATATATATGTGTGTGTGTGTGTGTGTGTGTGGGTCTACTTCTAAATTTCATAGTTTCAAAACTTTGAATTTGTTATGCTCGAAAACATAAGATCAAAGTTTTGAAACTTTGAACTGTATAAATTAAGATCAATGTACAGCGCGGAATGGTATATTTACCATTTTCCTTGCTGTAGTGCAATCTCGGAGTTGCTATATTTAATTAGCAAAGGGTGTGAGGGCTGCAGGGGGACTAACCACCCTGCAAAAATGTAAAAAAAAACGATTGTTTTGTTTTTCTTCTTCTTTTTAATTTATATTTCAAAGTTTCAAACTTCACTCTTATGATCTTGACCATAAGAAATTAGAAGTTTTGAAACTTGCACCTAGAAGCAGTAGACCATCTATATATATATATATATATATATATATATATACATATATACACATGTACATATATACACCATACACACACACACACACACACACACACACACACACACACACACACACATACACATGCACACATGACACACACACACACCATTGACACACACACACACACACACACACACACACACAGTGTGTGTCTGTGTGTGTGTGTGTGTGTGTGTGTGTGTGTGTGTGTGTGTGTGTATATATATTTATATACATCCCATGTAACTTTGTTGAACAGTACTTTAATTGACCTCTGTTTATATATAATTCGTTCAACTAAACAGATGGTCAGAAGGCATGCAAGATCAACAATCCCAGGGCAGGGCAATACACTCTTTTCTCAGTGAAGTGTCCAATCTTGGAGTTAGATTATATAATTAGTAGGTGGTGTGAGAGTGCAGCCCTCCCCACATGGGGATGCAGGGGGCTTGTCCCCCTGCAAAATATGTTGGGCAGGATTCACGAAGCCTCCGTGTAAGAGTTATAACTCCTTACAGGAGGCTGTGAAGCAATCGGAGGATGTCAGTATGTCTGCATATTCATGAGAATGCTGGAATCACTCCTAAAGGCTAACGCAAGGTCCAGTGGTGTAAGACAGTATATGGGCGTGTCCTGTGACGAGCGAGGCTGTAAGCGGACACGACCTTCCCAATTTCAAAAGAAAAGTAAAAAAGTGCCCAAAGTAAATACCCATGACAGAGTCCATGGAAATGTGAATAAACACAACACATGCCCCCACAGACTATGAACATAAAATGTACAAATGAACATCTCATAATTTTTTTTAAATTGTAAAGATGTTAACCGTGAAGTGCTTGCCTTCGTTTCTTGGCAGGGCTTGCCTGTAAGCGCAGCTGATTCATGTTAGCAGTGATCAAGTGGGAAAGCATATAAAGAACTAAATATGCAGCAAGCCAAGACACGTAGTGTAATGTAGAGATGTTGGCTGAAGAGCAGGCATTCATGGTTGAGCCCCCAACAACACCAATTTTATTTTAGCAAAATAAGCCTGAAACAAGTCCCTGACAAATATGGTACAAAATAAATCACATGTTATGTAAAATGTAGAAACAGCCCATTTATATTGAAGAAATGTGAGGTAACAAAACAATAAAATGCCAGATGTTTTATAGCTGAGCTACACAGTTTAACAGATTGCAGTGCATCTGCCCATTCAGGTGAGCAGTGGTTTTAACTGGTGCAAAATGAGTGCCACCGTAGCTGAGTAGCAGTGGTTTTAACATGCTACTTTTAAATCTATATATTGCCCTAACTGAGCTGAGCATAATATGCATGCTGATAGCCAAATGTGGCTTAAACCAGCGTACCCCATTTGCACGGATCTGCGCACCACACAAACAAGCTAACCGACGAGCAACGTTGAGCAAGCCGTATCAAAACTGCCTTTATACAGACACACCCCTCAGCTTGACTAGACAGTCATAAAAAATAAAAAGTAGTGGCCAGGTTCAAACTCAGGACACTATACACAGCATGATCGTAAGGTACTGAACCACTCGCAAGCCATGACAGCAGTACCTATAAATGCAATAATAGCTAATATATAGGAATGAATACAAACTGGAGCATGACAATGCAGGTTTACTGAAGTTGATACAATTCCAAAATGGCCAATCACAGATATGTGTGGGAAAAATGGACTATATAAGCCCCATAGGTGGGAATACACAGCATAAATGATTGTAGAACTGACTTGCAGCCAGAATGACAGGAATAGGAGAGGGTAGTTGCTTTCGAGCACAGAGGTGGGTTGTTGAGGAGTTCAGGTACATGGTCTGGCTCCTAGTCCACAATCATGAGGTCCAACTCATGCAGGGCCAGGTCCCATGGGGAGCATATAGGGCTGAGGCATGGGACCGGTTGGCTCATGATCTCACCAGTGCCACAGGGATTCCAAGGACTGGTGAGCAGGTCCGTCACCACCATGCAGACCTGAAGAGATGCAAGCTGGACCAATTGAACTTTTGGATCCAGGACGCCTGGCAAATGCCCAACGCCCCACTACTGAGTAAGTTACATTTAATTATGTATGTAAGATGAGACCATTAAACTAGCTGATATTATGGAGATGTGTATTCCAATATTACTTCATTTACATATTACAGCTGTAGGTGTCACGTTCATCGCCGAACCTGCAGAGCCTATGGCGATAGGCTGGTGCGGTTGCACCACCAGGCAGGTCAGTAATCCACTACCAGTAACTGTAAAGAAATATTGCAAACATACTGGCAAACAGGTTCAGTGAAAATTTCTCCCCCCCCCCCCAAAAGGAGAAATATCTATCCCAGCAGAGTGTAGCCTCCCAATCATCTCAAATGCCCAGGTGAGAGCTGCTCTCTCTAAAGCTAAAAACACAGCATCAATGGGACAGATGGTGTCCCCCGGCTGTGTGCTACATGAACTCAATGAGGAACTAAACCCACACATAAAGGCTGCTGTTTAATCAATCTTAGCCTTACCACACAGGATCGTGCCCAAAAAGAGTGGTGACACGGCAACTGTGGTCCCCACTCCACAAAGACGGTTGCTTCTCTACGGACCCTGGTAATTACCGCCCCATAAGCTTAACAAGCCCTGGGCGGTCTGCAAAGCTATGTGAGGATCATAATGGAACTCATAAAAAAAGACATAGGGGACCTACAGACAGTTGGATCCTACCCAATTCGGCTTTGTCAAAAGGCAGATCATGCTATTGCCTCTTGAACTTGGTGGATTTTTGAAACAGTCACCAAGGCCATTGATGAGGGTAAGGCAGTTCACACAGCCTACCTTGACCTTACAAAAGCTATCGACACAATACCCCACCGGGTCGAAAATCATAGAAAAGCTCACCAGCTTAAATGTAAACCCATATGTCACAAGATGGGTTTGCAAACTGGCTCAAGGACAGAACCCACAGGGTTAGAGTTGCTGGTGCCATGTCAGACTCAAAGCCAGTCACAAGTGGTGTCCCCACAGGTAATCAGTCCTGGGCCCCTCTTGTTCGGCATCTACTTTTCAGAAGTGCCAGGCAAACATAGGAGGATTGTGGCTGACAAAGGTTTGCAGATGACTGCAAACTGGGTGCCATAGTTGAAGAATCCATCAGACACAGATATCCTTCAGAGAGGTCTCATAGAAAGCGGATAACTGGTGCCAGAGCCATGGCCTTAAGCTAAATGCCAAAAAATGTATAGTCATACCCCAAGTTACCACATAGGTGGCAATCCATTAAGCACAGAAGAGGTTATCAGGGACCTGGGGACCCAAGTTGACAGTAACCTTTCTTTTGACACTCACATTGCCAAAGTGGTTAGGACCTCTACATTGCCCACCTGATTATGAAGGGATTCACATCCAGATCAAGGGAGGTCATTGATTCCCCTGTACTCTTCACTTATCAGACCAATGATTGAGTACAATGCCCCATTAAGATATGTACCCCACCCGACACCTGCAGCAATTAGGAAAGACCCCAAAAGTTCCTCACCAAAAAAGGATAAAGGGGCTCAAAAATATGCCATATGCTGCCCCGACTCAGTTAGTGACAAAACCAACCATGTGAATGTACATTACATCTCAGCCGGGGCAATTCATAGCATGTTTGTAACCGCACTTAACAAACAGTCGGCTTTATATATGTTGGTCTGAGGACAGCTTCATAATGAGTTTTTTGAGCACCACCAAGAGGTCTCATCATGGTTGTACTTATAAAACAGATGATCCTGCTTAGAAGCTTTGAGTTTCTGCAAAGGGAAGCCCTTATCTATGTATTGACACAAAATATGGTAACCCTCAAAATGCACACCATAATGTTAAAGTGCTTGTCTTCAAACAAACTCTAAAACCATGAATATGTAGGCGAGATCGACAAGTAAGTGCAGCCTTTCAAAGAAGGAAGACCAGTAATTTAAAAAATGTCAGCCTCCATAACGAGTTAGCTTTTTTAAAACTTCGTTTTAGCTCCATAGTAAATAACAGATGGGTTGAAGGTGGTCTCAATGATTTGCTTAGTAGCAAATAACAGGCAGTACCAAAAACTGGTCATATATATATACATATATATATATATATATATACAAAGCTCACTAGCTATATATATAGTATATATATATATATATATATATATCAGTATATATATATTGTCCCTCCAAAAAGCTTACAGTTGATAGACCAGGTACTCCCTGTTTTGAGAGCTAAAAAATGGAATATATCTTGACTGCACTTTCACCAAATGTCGGAATCCTAGGGATAAACCAGATTTATGTGGCAGGTAGAAGGGTCTTCTAGTTCTGTCGCTAGGATTTCCACAGATCCCTTTCATGAATTGGATTTGGATGAAGCCCTAAGTTGCTTTTATTAAAAGTGGGTTTATCTCTTACAGTTGACAGGTACGCATTTCTTTATACCAATATATGAAACCGGAGTTAAGGGCCATACAAATGGATATACCCATGACAGTTTACCTGCATAAAGGAAGAAACAGACTAGGTAAAGAGAAATATTGTTGCATGATTCTTCAGCTATGAGATACTTTGGCATAACACTTGCTCATACTATGCCCCCAGCCATGATGTTTCTATGAGCCAAATGCAAAACAGGTAGATGGTACCAGATGTTGCAAATTGTTGAGTCTATATCAATGCCAAAGGCAGAGTAACTTTTTCATCATGCCATTGGAGACTTCGCATAGTGTTAAATAAGGTTTCCAACAAACAGAATCTTTAACCTTTGCCATGCGAAACCATGACTCAGAACAATGTTATTTCAAATCAAACATTTAATTCACCCCTATCAAAGGGTTAAAATTCAAGATGACCTGTTGTGAAACAGAGTAGGGGTTAAATGTATTCATTTTCAGAATCATCCTAAAGGATTCTACAGGCCCTAAATCCTTAACTCCGATAGTAGCAGAATCCTGTAGGTGGCCACTCTATGAATATCAAAAGGTGATAAACCTGTCAGCACTGTGCAATAGGAACAAACAATATTTAAAAGAGTTAACATTCTCATAATACTGAAAAGGGTCTTTCGTGGAGTTGACAGTCAAGTGTCAATCTCTTTCCATAACCTATAGAAAGATATTCACGGTGAGCCATTAACTGCTTGACCTCTCCTGCAGCACGTGCCAGTGAGGTTGGCCGTGTGCCCATTTTGGCTAAATGAATGTTTAGAAGTACAGTAAATCTTGTTAACGCAGTATCTGGGGGACTACCCGGGTCTTACGGTATCCTGGGGATCCTGACCATTCCAGGTGTGAAACCCATGAGGGTAGGCAATGGACTTGGGGGCTGGAGGTCTAAGTATGGGACAGCTTTGTGTGCAGAAGGCTCAGAAAACTGTCGAGCTGAGGCTGCAGGCGTGCTTTTGCGACCAGTGATAACCTTCGGCGGGTGGTGACTAATGCTGACGATCAAAGCTGAGGCATCTGAGAGATGCATCTTCACTGAGGAGGCCGAGGCCATTAAGGAAAACCCTGTTTGCCGGGTCTAAATGCCTAAAGACTTTGCACCCCCCGTGATTTTATACAAAATCTTATCTGGGTACCAATCCATGTAGAGGGACGAAGATTTTCTGAGAGTTGCAGTGACTTACATGTCTGATGGGGACCACTACCCTAATCCCCATGGATTCAAAAAAGACACATACTGGGCTAAACAAATATGGCTTTGTAGTTACTTCCATACCATTCAGCTGCTTTGTGTTCTAATCGAGTTACAGCCCATGTGATACATAGTTTACATATTAGACAAGGCTTTTCCCGGAATCCTGAAGTCACCACCCCGAGATTGAAATGACTTTACATGCTTGAGTCAGTGGGCACTTACACTTTGTTTCACCTAAGCTACCTCCACAAATATAGCTGAAGGCAGTAAAGCAGGTAGCCGATATACCATTACTTTTATCCCTCTCACTTTAAAAAGGAGCGAATGTAATACAATTGTTGCTTCTGATAGCAAAAATCCATTTGCCGTAGAACAGCTTGATTCAATGATGTGCAATCCTAATTCAGCCCTAGGTGTGTGGCCATGGTACCCCAACATAGGATCATAATGGTTACCTGAGGGTGGGAATTACTACTTTCTGTTTAGTGTGTAAGTCCCCTCAGAGCTCAGTGGGGCTTGCAAATATGTCAAATGTAATCTTGGGGGAAAAGGTCAGACTACCAGCCCTTTTGAATACCTGTACCAATCTAGTAAAATCTTTCTGATTCCTGCTTGACGAGAAACTGGTATTCCAGCTATGTGGTACCTTCCGATGCAAACAATGACTTTAGGGACATAGTCAATGGGCACCGGCCTTCAGTTAATAGCTATTCACAATTTAATTTTCATGTATAATAAAATATCCCATATGAATCTCAGCTTCTGAACAAATGAGAAGCATCGTGGGAACCAGGAACCTTGTTCTATTTTAGAGAAATTTAAAGTGCATGCCACTATATTGGGTTCAACAGACTCCAGTTAAAATAATTTGCATTAACTCACCAGTCAGTGGCCAGTGGGTCCCCTTCATTCAGGGTATGTCTTTGAGCTTTGGCGGCAGTCTTAACTTGGAACTGTTTCCATTGTTACATAAATACACATTCATGTCACAGGTAAAGGAAACCGTTTCCTTTTGTCTTGACTCTGTGCTCTCCATATAGTCTTGATTCATCCCATTTGCTTAAGAGTAGGCTGAGGTTTCTTAGTGCTGGATATCAAACATGCAGACTCAGTTAGCAAAATTTATGGAACTTTGGATATATATCTGTTGGAGTTCCTTAGCAGACTTTGCCATCTGGGATCTGAAAAAGGTAGCAAAAAATTACTAAAAAACTTGATGGTTTGGGGCCATGTTGGGTGAGAATCATCTTTCAATTGCCAAGCGACCATTGTTGCTTACCACAGTGGGTTTTAAACATATTTCTTTTTCCATGCCACAGATGCCTCCAATTTACCCACTACAAAAGCTCATTAGTACCAGAGTTCTCTTTTTTTCTATACGGATACCAAGTTTCTGATGAATTCAGGAAGGGTTAAATCTTAAAGTTATTGTATTCTCTTCCAATGTATTCACGTTTTTACAGCTGGGAAAATGGACTGTTATAAAACATGTGTACCAAGTGTCAGTGTCAAACATATTATGATACGGGACAATCATGTTACAAGAAGAAATACTTTATATTAAGGGCAGGATTCACGAAGGCTACGTAAATGCCGCGGAGTGTAAGAGGCGTGTAACACTCCATGCAAGCCTCGCGATCCAGGAACAGCCGAAACTCCGTGTAAGAGACCAGCTAAAATGTCTCTTACACGGACTGGATGGATATGCTAAATACCTCACTTGCAGCCAAAGGCATGCAAATGAGGTAAATGTGATCCATGAAACAAAAAGCAGCCTGTGTAAGAACCGTTTTGGCTGCAGAAATGTACTCAGTTGACAACTGAGTGCGTTTCTGCAAATCTAATGGAGCCATGTCGGCTCCAAATAAAGGGTGCATATGTCAGGCAGCATGCCAATGGCCAAATATGTGGCCATTGGCAAGGTACCCGATGCAAATATTAAAAAATATAATTTTTTTTCGCGATCTAAAAGCAGCGCAATTACCGCAAACAGGCTGCGCTGTATAAAACATGAAAATGAAGGTTATAAACCCACAAATGTGGGTTTTATGCAATACATGGAATGACAATGGAGGGACCAGCAGACCAAAAACAACATGGCCACCGTGTAGTGGTTGCTAAGGGGGAAGCTGAGTGTAAGACATGTAACTAAGCATTAGTAGGCAATCTGATGTAAATGAGGGTTAGGATACTGAATCCCACAGTCACATAGCAAATGAGCACATTCTGAATAGTGTAAGAGATACATAAGGGGGAGGAATAGAGTAGGAGATAAGTGACATCACAGGGGGGAATGGTAGAAAGAAATGCAGTTCATTGGAGGTCAGTGTTACATGACAGATGACAGACACAGATCATGGAAAGAGGAGTGCCACAAGATAAGCATGGGAAAGTCAAGAAATGGAAGGTGCACACTGTTACTTACACCAAAGTTTCTTGCTGGGCATGCATGCGCACGTGTGCGCGCCATGAAGCGCGAGTAGGGCAGTGTGCGCACGTGTAAGGCAGACTGAGCATGTGGGAGTGCGTTGGTAGATTTGTAACACTGTTTGTGCTGGTGTGCACATGTTTTAACCCGAATAGGCAGATCCTGAACTGTGTAAGCATGTGTGTGCGCGTGTAAGCCACTGTGAGCATATTTCTGCTGGTATGCACGCTGCTCCCCCCTGAGGAAACAGAAAGGAAAAAGGAAGCAACAGAATTAGTAGGAAGCTAGCAGGGAATACTGCTGGAGCTAGCAGGTGTAAACAATTAGAAGCAGGCAATTACACAGGCAGAATAGTAGCCCAGCCCAGCACTTAAAACTCTGCAAACAGCAGTGCAGGATGTTTCTCTCAAGAGACACTGCAAGACAGGAGTAAGCTATTAGAAGTGAAAACTGAAAAAGCTGAACTCAGAGCAGAAATGCTAGGGGCTACCATAGCTGTCATAATGATACATAGGCAACTTGCTGAGGGTGGTGACAATGTAGATGGTGCCAGACAACCCACAGTGAGGAGACGGAGAAGAGTGTACAGGCCCAGGGTCACCTACCACGGGTTACATGAGCTGGAGATAGTAGAGCGCTATAGAGTGGACAGAGAGCTCCTGCAGCAAATAGTCGAGCTGTGCAGGCCACGCCTCACACACAGAACCAACAGAGGGGAACCCATCCCAGTGGAAACCAAGGTATGTGTTGGCCTAAGAATACTAGAAACAGGTACCTTCAGAGACCAACTGGTGATATGATGGGGATATCACAGGCATCAGCCTCCAGGGTACTGCATCAGTTCCTGGATGCCATGTCAGCACATGTCAGTGATCATGTATATTTCCCCAATGCCCGTGAGGTATTGGCCAGCAATATGTGTCTCTTCCAGCAAATAGCGGAATACTCTGAGGTAGTGGGTGCAATAGACTGCATGCACATACGCATCAAAGCACCAGCGGTGAGCGGGTAGGGCCTACATTAACATAAAGGGCTTCCCCTCCATCAACTGCCAGGTTGTGTGTGATGCCCAGGGCATAATAATGAATGTGTGTGCTGGCTGCCCTGGGAGCTACCATGATTCCCACATCTGGCATTTGGCGCTTGGCTGTACCAGACATTTGCCAATGGGGACATCCCACACGGACACCTAGTGGGGGATGCAGGTTATGCACTGGAGCCGTGGCTGATGACACCCATCAGAAACGCACACACACCTGAACAGGAACGCCATAATGAGGCACACGCACAAACACGTAATGTAATGGAGCGTGTGTTTGGGCTGCTCAAGTCATGGTTCCGGTGTCTGGACACATCTGGTGGAGCCTTGCAGTACTCACCAACTACATGTACCCAAATTGTCATGGTATGTGCCATGCTACATAATATGATCCTGCGAAAACAGCTGCAGCAGGACCAGCATAGGGCTGGGCCAAACAGCCCCCCCACCATTGCCAAGGCCATCACAGGCAGAGCGTGACTCGGAGAAGGAACAACCTGAGCCTGCCCCAGTAGGCAGAAGGAGGCATGCCCAGTATGCCCTGGCCTTGGCAAAGAGGCAACGCATAGCACATACACTGGCTCAGTAGGAACCCTGGGAATGATACCCCTCTCTGACTCACTCAAATAATAACAGGGATGCCTAAAATGACATGACCTGCTCACAAACATGTACAGGGAGTGTAATATGTGCATCCGACAGAGGCAGCCCTGCAGCACCACCTGAGGCATGAATGCCATGTGTTAAGTAATGTAACACCATGTACTATATACACACTTGAGGACCCTGACTAACATCCACCCTCACCAAGCATGAAGCCACAAAATGATGATGGGATGATCAATTGCAATAATTTACTGAAGTAATGCAGTTAGTCAAAGGGGAACCAATGTGTTTCAGCTTGGGAAGACATGCTGAGCATGACAAGATGCACCACCTGCTAGGGGTGGCGTGCACCTATCAGTCCAGGCCCCATGGATACTGACAAAGACTGTCAGTACCCACAGCGTGCCCTGAATAGTTAAGTCTCAAAACACAAACCCACCTTCATAGGTACCACAAGGGATAGGAACCTAGATGTAATGCTACCCAATGCCAGAAGTCTAAACAGCAAGATGCGTGCAGTGTAAATGCACACAGTATGGAGAAGGTTGATATCTGTCCTGTAATAGAAAACTGGGTCAAGGCTCGCATCAGCACCTGAACACTACCAGGTTACACCTCATACTGTGCTGTACAGCCTCAAAACATGGAACAAGCTACAAAAGGAGGGTGACCAGCAATAATTGTCAAGGATAACCACACCCTCATGTTGGTACCACAACAAGAAGCAACATGGATTAGCCATGGTCAGGTACCAGTGGCTAAAACCGCCTCCCAGTATATAGCCTGCTGCAGACTACTGTCCTAACACCAGGAACTGCACCTGGCCTATGTTGGAATACATGAATATATCAAGCCCCCAAACCACATTACATTGCTTGACTGAAAATACCCAGACATACACTGGGGCATTATACTAGCACCAACACAGTAGGAGAAAAGTTCCCAGAATCCATAAACCAAAATGCCCAGGAACAACGTACCACTCCCACAAGAGGGGTAAGCATACTGGATGTGATAATCAGCAACATGTACTGGATGGCAAGATGAGAAGTGTATCCCTCACTGGTAAGACCAGACCATAGAGTAATCACACTGGATATACACATCCTGACCACAGTCCCTGGCCAGAAAACCACAGTGAAAAACATGTATAAAGCAAAGTTGCACCTCCAAACTGATGTGGAATCCACTAAAGGCCCTGTGCAGGTGCAGAATATGGGACACACCGCAGAACCTGTTATACAGGCATTCCATGAACACAGCCAGGAATGCTTGGATTATGCAATCACAAATAACAACAAGACCTGCATACACGCAGGCATCTGGCATGCTGGACACAAGCCATTACCAAACCATGCAAGAGAATGAGGAAGCCACTACATGATAGAGCAAAAAAGGAAAGTAATCACTGATCAGTAGTATGGCAATAAAATATGTCCACACATACAATCCACTAAGGCCAGCTACAACAAGTAGAATCTGTGAATCCTGAGGCAATGTTACACCTGCCCCAAGTACACAGACAACCCTCAACTCCCCCAATAAATACAAATATATGTGAGAGATGCAACCATTTATCCAAACCGGAGGCTGAGCTACCCCAACTCAGTACTGTCAAAACTAGTCAGGAGGAGAAGGTAACCACATACACCACAAACCCAGTCCCACATAGACCTATCACAACTGTAAACCAAACACATAAACACAGAAAAACATTCCCGGAGGCCCTAATTACAAACACACCACACCAACAGAGGCCTCCAAAGCAGACCCCAAGCAACCACAACCTCCAAACATAGCACATGCAACACATAGTACACAAAGCTGGTGTGCCAAACAGTCACAGGCCAGAAGGAGAAACAACATGCCTGATACAGTTGTAATAGGTGTCTGTATAGGCAGACACACTGCTGTCCCACTCACCAGACTGAACAAGGGAAAGGGTACAGTAAGCTGCCTGTAGACTGCTACAATACGCCACATAACACAAGTACGCACATCACCCCAAAGCAAGCAGAAATATGATGCACTCATTGTCCATGCTGGTGTGAATGACCCGAGATGTACCTCCCTGGACTACATTAAAAGAGACTTGGATGATCTCTCTGAGTATGTACTCCAGGCCGGTATGACACTGGCTGTTTGCAGCATCCAACCCTCACCAAGAATGATGCCACAGTACAAACAGAATGATCAGCTTTAACAGGTGGCACAATTACAGCTGTCAGTCCAAGAGGATCTAATGTCTGTCTGCTTGAGATGTCATGCATGACAAGCCATGCTGCTGTTCCAGGGATGGCTTGCACCTGTTACCCCTGGGCGTCTGGATACTGGATAAGGCCTTTGCCACCTCCATAGAGCCGTACGTAGGTAAGGCCGAAAAGACTAACCCATCACCTAGAAAACATAAGTGGTAAGAAACATAAGGGTAATGCTGACCAATGCCAGATGTGTAAACTGCAATATGCATGCTCCTGAGGCACTTCCCAGTATGGAGAACATCGATGTCTTTGCAGTGACAGAAACCTGCTGCAAGCCTACTGACAGCACACCAGCACTACCAGGTTATACCTCATATCATGCGTTATGGCCCCAACACCTGGACCAAAACATCAAAGGAGGGGGAGTATCCATATGCAGCACAGACACCCATACGGCCAGGTAACTGACAATGCATAAAGCAGTGGAGACCACCCATGTGCACCTAACTGTAGTCAAAACTGCTGTACAGTCTGTAGCATGTGTCAGACCACACTCTCACACACAGGAACCCCACCCAGACATCCTGAAGACACTGGACAGTATGAATGTCCCACCAAATACCAAACAAGGTACTCACAAATTACCACATAGGTGGTAAACTATTATGTATGCAAGGAGTAATCAGGGACCTAGGGACACAAGTCGACAGTAATCTGTCATGCGACACTCACAATGCCAATGTGGCTAGGAAGACTGTCTATATTGGACACCGTATCATGAAAGGATTCACATCTACATCAACAGAGGTCACTGTGCCCCTGTACTGTTGACTTATCAGACCCATAATCTAGTACAATGACTCATATGGGATGTACCGTACCTGACACCTGCAGCAGTTAGGAAGACCTCAAAGGTACCTCACCAAGAGGATAAAGGTGTCAAATATATGTCATATGCTGCCTGGCTGTAGACACCCCAGCTGAATGCAGTCACAGACTGCCTACACAGAGGCATTGTATGTCTGTTGTTCAAGGCCATGTCCAACTCAGGAGTAATGGACATGCTCCACTAGAAATCAAAGCCATTGGAGCTGTGAGAGTGACAGATGTCAACCTCAACACATAATGAAATAGGATGTGCTGGAGGGACAGATACATAACCCAGAGGCTCCCCACACCCTGGAACAGGATCCCACTCCATGTTAGGCAGAGCCCCTCACTGACACCCCTCAACAGGAATATTGCCAAGTGGATGGATGATCATAAATGTACACTGGGGGTCTTCACTGTGTCACGTCCAGACAGAGGCACAGTAAAGAAAATCATAAATGGCCATAATATTCACATAGCAAGGCGTGAAAGATACACACACTCTGGCTAGGCTTACTAATGCCCTAGGGTGGATAGCCTAGTATGAACCTATGAACCTATGAAGACACAAATTGTACAGGACACTAAGGATAATCACAAGGCTTACTCAACTGATGGTAGGAACCATGTTGGGAATTCACAGATATGCTCCGAATCACACAGATATTACAAACAACATAACAAACACACACACATATTGCCAACATACAACCTGACAGGTGCAGTGCAAACCCCCCCCCCCCAGAATGCAAAATATCTATCCCAGCAGACTGCTGGGCCCTGACATTGCAGATGCTGAGGTAACAGCCATCATCTACAAAGCAAAACACACAGCAGCAAAGGTATGAGATGGTGTCCTGGGCTGAGGCCAACATGGACTCCAAGAAGAATGGAATACCAAATCACACTACTGCTCAATGTCAGCCTTACCACAGGATATGTACCCAAAGAGCAGTGTACAACAACAGTGGTCCTTCACAACAAAGGTGTTGCCTGAATGGATACTGCAAACTACCACCCCAGGATCCTGACAAGCTTGGTCTGCACAGCTATGGAAAGGATCAGCATGTACCATGAACATAAAGCTTTCGGGGACCTACTGACACCGGACCTTACCCAGTGTGGCTGTCGTAAGTGCAGATCCTGCCCTAAACATGTTTGACCCATTTGAAACAGTCATTAAGGTCATCGATGAGGGCAATGTGGTCCACACAGTGTAGCTGGACCATGCAAATGCTTCCAGACAATACCCTACGTGTTCAGTATGGATATGTTCACCAGCTTAAATATAAACCCCTATGTCAGTAGAGTAGTGGTTGCAAACCAGACCAAGGACAGAACTGACATGGTCAGACATGCTGCATCCATGTCAGACTACAAACCAGATATAAGTGGCATCCCACAAGGCTTGGTCCTGGGACCTCCCCCGTTCCATATATATGTCCCATAGGTACAGGCCAACATGGAAGGACTGTGACTGAACATGTATGCAGAGGAGTACAAACTGCCCACCATATCTGACCCCCAGCTGACACAAGCAACCCACAAAAGGGCCACATAGAAACAGACAACTGGTGCCATAGCCATGTCAGCAAGCTAATTGCAGAAATGTGTATAGACAACCACCGTGGATATACAGTAAGTGCCCAATTACCACACAGGTGTTAACCCATTACGTACCTAACATGTAATGAGAGACCTGGGGACACAAGGTGATAGATATCCTGCATTGGACAAACATGTGGCTGTAGTGTTCACAGAAACATACCATATACCCACCCAATCATGCAGGTTGTCAGATCTAGATAAGGAGGTCACTGTGGCTCTGCAGTCATCCTTCATCAGCGTCACAATTGACTACAATAGCCCCTGTGGGATGTACCTCAGCAGACACCTCCATCAACTGTAAAGTCCACAACAGTACCTCACCAGGAGTAGCAAAGAGCATGAACAGATGCCATGTGTTGCCTGATTAAACAAACTGCAGCTCCACACACTGCCATACTGCCCACCCAGAGGCAAGCTGTGCCTGATGTATGAAGCCATGTCCAAGCTGGAATCAATGAACATGCTGCACCTTGTACAATCTGAATGGCAGTGAGCTATGCACGAGAGACCTGAACCCCAGCACTGACATACATAGGACAAGCTGTACTGAATGATCCATAACACAGAAGCCACCCCCACTCTTGAGTAAACTCCCAGTACAGGTTAGCCAGAGAGTCACCCATCGACACCCCTCAAGAGGAATCTTGATGAGTGGATGGGAGATGGTAGGTTTACCCTGGATATCACTGTTATGTCACAGGTAGACGGAGGCACAGTATACTAACCATGACATATGTCATGGCAAACTCCAGTTACAATGTGTGTCGAAGGACAAACACACTCTCTGACTAGCATCAGAAATGGCCTAGGGCACATCGCTAGTGTTTTCCAATGTCCACCTATGTTGTGGAATACACTACCAATGTTGGACAAGCCTGGTGTAGGTAGTCCATATCTGAACATAATGCAACATGGTCATATGTGCACAACTGGCCCCTACACAGTCTGTTGTGCTGACTATGAAGATGTCAAGCAGTGATAGGACTAAAGCCCAGGATACTGTCCACCACAGTGAAAGTACTGAACCAGTACACTATACGGTACTACAGTGTTAGGTCATTATGAAAGGATGTTGACAACTGTATGCAAAGTATCCCATGCAATCCCTGCAGGCACAGTATAATCCCTGTTGTGGTCAGACATGAAGCAGTTGGCCAGTCAGTACACAACATGACACCCAACACACAACCATAAACGTGAGATATTGTTGAAGTTCACACTCACCCAAATATGTGGTGGACTGCAGAGTTCAACATATGTAAAGCTCACACTGGGCATGCTCGCACACTTTGATAAATGAGGCATATGTCAGACAACATGCCATGGAAAGGCTGAACTGGGCATGCTCACACACTTAGACCATATCTCCGTTTAGCAGTGGGACACACATATCTGGTATTTGTACGTGTCATTCCAGGAACCAACCACAACACAGCAATCTGCCCAGTGCACACAGTAAATGACTACAGAGACATAAGTGATATAGTGGATCGCCCTCATATTCAAACATCTTCCACAGATACACAAGTTGTTCATAGGAACAGGGAATGCTATGGCAATAAAGACCTGCAAACAGTCTAACAGCAACAAATATTGTGCATCTGACAATTAAACATATGGGTGTAGAGGTCAATACTAGGCTGTTTGCCCTAGGGAATGACAGCTTAGCCAGAGTGTGCTTGGCATCTGCATCCCCAGTACAGTAGGCTACTGTGCCACTGTAAAGTAGGTCACATAAGGCAATGCGTGAGGCTAGTGTGCTGTGCCTCTGTCAAGCAGGGACACAGTGGAAATCCCAGGGTTTGAATGTGCTAAGCCACATCCATGTTGTTGGTGTGTGCTGGAAGAGGGTTGCTGAGGACCTCTAACAGTAAGTGGGCATCAATAACAGACTGAGGGAGCCCTATCTGCATTGTCTGGACAATTCCACTGTCAACACTGTGTTGTGATGATTATGTGGGATTGAAGTGTCGTGCCGGTACTGTTCAGAGATGTCCTCCCTCTGTGGGCTACAGCTCTGCAATGTATTAGCTCACTCTGTCTGTTGGACGGCTCATATATGGCTGGTGTACACCTGGCAGGTGTCCTGTTGTGGAGCAGTCATGGGTATATGTGGGATAGCATGATCAATGCAAACCTTACACATGCTCATAGAATGCAATTGTCAAGGATTATGCAGAGTGGCCAGTATAGTCCCCCAGCATGGGTCCTTTGAAGTCGTCCACCCCAGTCTTCACAAGTGTAGAGTCTTCTTGTGCTAAATACAGTTTGTTTGCAGTGACAACCTTGCCTGGGGGTGGGGATGGGATATGGATGTCCAGGGAAAGGTGGGTATGGTCAGATATCAACAATGGTGGTCTACCTCTGGTGTGGAACAGTGAGTACCCATGTTGCAGATGGACAGGTGCAATATGTATTCCCCCATGTGGCTGTGGTGAGTGGTTCTGCCATAGCACATGGACCCACAAATTGTAGTGGCTGTAGGGTAATGTTGTAGAGGCCTGAGTAGTTCCCACACACAATATGCCTGTACCTGATGTTAACAACTGGAATGGTGTATGTGAACACCTGCATATCCCGGCACTGTTCCCAGGGAAGTAAAGTGTGTGTCCTGGATGTGGGAGTGGTGTTCTGGACTAGTTGTGTTGTGTGTTACAGGTCCTGTGGTCACGAAGCATGGTATAGAACATAACCTGCCAGTGTGATGTGCATATCTGACCCTGAAGTAGGTGGCTGCAAATGCATATATATGCTATCCCCCACCTGACAGGTAGTACTAGATGTACATACCTCTGTAGAAATAAAGAAGTCAGCACCCTATAAATACTGCAGGTGCAGAACAGATGCCCAGTAATTCGGATAGCGCACTCTGCTAATGTGTCTCCCTCAAGTGCCATAATATAGTTAGGTAGGAGTTTGAACCATGCAAATGCTCAGTGTGTGTGTGTGTGTGTGTGTGTGTGTGGGGGGGTGAGCGGGGTTGTTTTGTGTGCAAGTCTGTGTGAGTGAAGTGTCCCTTTTGGCGACTGGGAAAACACTCTACAGGATGCACATTCCCCTTTCTAAGCACTGATGATGTCAGCACCCTATAAGTACAGCAGGAGAAGGGAAACCTCCCAGTAATGCGAATAGCACGCTCTGTTAATGCGTCTGTCACGAGTGTCATAACATAGTTAGGTAGGGGTTTGAATCCTGCAACTGCCCAGTGTGTGTGGAGGGGGGTTAGTGTGTGTGCAAGTCTGTGTGAGGGAAATGTCCCTTTTGGCAACTGGGAATACACTCTACAGGATGCACATTCCCTTATCTAAGCACTGATGATGTCAGCACCCTATAAGTACAGCTGGAGAAGGGAAACCTCCCAGTAATTTGAATAGCGCACTCTGCTAATGCGTCTCTCTCAAGCGTCATAACATAGTTAGGTAGGGGTTTGAAACCTGTAAATGGCAAGTGTGTGTGTTTGGATGAGTGGAGTTTGTGTGTGTGCATTTCTGTATGAAAGATATGTGCTTTTTGGCAATCAGGAGAACACACTACATGATGCACATTACCCTTTCCAAACACTGATGATGTCAGCACCCTATAAGTACAGCAGGAGAAGAAGAAATTCCTAGTAATCCGAATAGTGCGCTTCGCTAATGTGTCTCCCTCACGTGTTGTGACATAGTTAGGTAGGGGTATGAATCCTGCAAATCCTTGACATGTGCCTCAAGTGGATAAATGGTATTTACAATGCATAACATTATGACTGTGTCTTACTGTGCAGGGGCCGCACGCGGTATGTGTCTATACAGTGTGGGTTGTGTGTGCCAGGCTATGAACCAGAAGGCAGTCCAACACACTGTTAGCTGCTCATGGATAGGCCCTGATGCTTTGTGCTGTGCCAACAACCTGGAGGTGTGTGTATCTGTGGTGCCTTGAGATACCACCCCCCTGTCCATGTGTGTTACATGTGTAGGGGACGACAGGCATGGTATGAGGTATAACCTGGCAGTGATGGGTTGCACCTGTGAGCCATGAATCAGGAATCTGGTACTGCAGAGATATTGCAGTTCACCATGCTGAGGACAGTGTCCAGTGCATGCATCTTGCGGTGTACACTGCTGGTGTTGTGTAGCATCACTGTTAGTGTCCTATCCTGTGTGATACCCATGGAGGTGGCTATGTAATCCGTGTCCTGCAGCAAAAGGCACTATGTGTGTATCAAGGGGCTTCACCAATATACAATGGCCCATGGGTGTCACGTGCAAGCTGCCCTCATAAGCATTGTGGCTTCCCTAGCATGTAAGCACACGTTGACAGCCATTGGATACCCTATGAATGACATTGGAGATTGAGCAGAATGTAGACATAGAACACCCTTCCTACATATTGTGGTAGCATACCTAGTGAGGGTATGATGGCAACCAAGATCAGGCTCATACTGGCCCGTGCCACATGCTGAGAGATCCTTCTATGTTCCTATCATGTAGACCAGGGAGGTATGTCTCAGGTCATCCATAGTGGCATGGACAATGACTGAGTCATATGTGTCCATGCCTCTGACTGACCTGTATGCATGTGTTTTGTGGTGGACCATAGTGCCCCACGGGCATATCACTGTGACCTTCACCATGTACAGCCTGTTGGCGGGACCCCACTGCAGCGGCCAAGAGAGGTACCTGACACATCTGTAGCAGGTGTGTTGTGTAGCCCTACAGGCTGTGAGTGTGTGGCACACGGGATGTATGTGCCATGTGTGGCATGTGCTCTGTTCCGACGTAACGTATGCCTGTGTGCCAGCTGCGGAGGTATGTGATGCTCAGGCAGGATGCTATTCTGAGTCTCCAAGTATGCCCCAGTGTGTTCGGATTGCTGTCAGTGTGGGTCTATGTCAGACTGGTATTGTAGTCACTGTAGTATGTCATGCCACCTGACAGGGTATGGCAGTACTGGGTTCAGAGTGCTCAGTCCCCAGATTGGCTCTGTGGTGGCATCCCGCACATGTGTTGTACGTTCCTGGCCAGGGGAGAGGGTTGACTGCATACATGTGGCAGCTGTGACATTGCCACATGACTCACATAAACCACAACTGGACCATAGAGGTGATTCTCAGGTTACCTTTGCACATGCTACCATAGTAGTGTCATTGCCATGGTGATTACCAACACATAGGGCCAATGGGGAACAACATACTGAAGGTGAGTATGTGTGGGTGTACTGCTACTGATTTCATAGCACTGGCATATATGAATGCACATGTGGGTAAATGCCAGGTAAGTCATGTGCAATGTGTCACAGGCAACGTACATGCGAACAAGACAGACAGTGACGTTCTGTCATGTGGAAAATTGACATAGTACGCTATGCAGATGTCACTAGGAGTCCACAGAAGCTCTGTAACTCTGCATTGCAGGTGGAAGCAGTGTTCCAGGGAACCCCAAGCAAACATGCATGCAAACAAAGCTACAGTAAGCAGGGCTGGAAGTAGTCCATTGTACAACAAAGAAGGGGTAACACTTACAGTAGGTAACAGTGCAAATATGTAGGTACTATCAACATGTACCCAGGAATGCACAGCTCAGATGTCCATGGTAGAACTGATATTATGTCATAGTTAATTGTGATTTGTATTACATACTGCACACATATCAACATGCGCAAACATCCACATTGCATAGTCGTTGTGGGCAACATGCCACCATTACTGTACATGTCCATCATTGCGTATCACTACTTGCATTAGCTTCTCCCCTGTGCTACCTACGTATGTGGCTATCTGTTGACATCCTTACCACCGGTATGAAATAATGTGCAGCTGTTACACTATGGTACTTACTATGGGTGTAGATAACAATTCAGGACATTCATACAGTTACTGCATCTGGCATGCTGGGATATACACACAGTCATATCAGCACACTGTACTGTTACCAACATAAGGAATCCAATACCAACATGATACTAGTAATACACTTCTATGTAGTCACCCTGTGCATCAGCAATGTGTTTACCTGTTCCTGCACTGATGTTGGAGATTGCAGGAGGTGGCACAGTTTCATCATATGCACAGGGTGTGAATTAGGTATGACTGAGTCTGCCACTGATACCACCAATTGACATGTGTGTGTATGTGTGTTGGTGAGGGACAGCAGTACAGGGTGGGGCACTGTTGGTGCAGTATGTGCATGTATGTGGTAGCCCTAGGTGTTAACATTTCGCATGTGTGTATGACTGCACAAAGTTCCACCTCATGGCTGCCATATACTGGAGTTTGTGGACAGCCACAGACTGCACCTGGCAGGTCATACAGATCAGTGTCTGTGGGCACGGACACGGTACCTGTGCCTGGCAGGGGTGCTATGGACCATATCCGGTACTAAGCCAGACTGGGTACTGTCATCAGAAGCGGGAGTGTGTTGACTGGACACAGGTCCCTGATGGGACTGTCCAGAGCCACGTGCATGTGGTCTCCTGGGGCGTTCCGATGACAGCACAGACCCAGCATTGCTGGGGCTGCTGCTGGCACTATGGGGGCGTCCGCGGGCCTGTTGTCATCCGCGCCGACTGCCAGCTGCTCCTGTTGCTGGCATATGGCCACGTCGATGCATAACCGTCCACCATTGCCCTGGCTCATGGACATGTGGTTGTGGAACTGCTGTAATATGTCCCCACGTCTGTCTATGACATCGGTGAAATTACGGATAGCATCCGCGATGTCACGCATACGTTCAGTCATGGCTGTGCGACATGCTCTCAGCTCCCTCAGACCCTGTCTTGTGTACCTTTCCATACACGACTGTGCCTGCATGACAGCCCGAAACATAGCTGAGGTTGGCAGACCTCTTTGAGCACGTCTGCCAGAGGCAGTACGCCCACGGATGCTCCCACGAGAACCCATGGGCAACTGTCTGTGTGGTACTATCGCAGGACCCTGCCCATGGCTGCTGTGTGGGGAAGCATGTGCCACAGATACCACATTACCCTGGTCAATGCCCACTGTATCCTGTCCATCACCTAGGGACAATGGTGACATAGGATGTACTGGTAGGATGACTGTGCGCAATGATGGGGTTGACAGCTGTGTACTGTCAATTGGCTGACCAATGACGGACCCTGACACACCTTCCTGTGCCATTACACAGATATCATCATTATCAGTACCTGTGGCACCAGATTCAGGTTCCCTGCTGCAGGACACCAGAGCAGCACCAGAACCTGTGGGAGGAAGACAGGAAATACAGTTTAGAATGTCTACACAATGTTACTAGTGATGCACTAATGCGCACATGCACACATGCACATGTGGACACATGCATACATGCACACATGCACACATGCGGACACAGGCACACATGCACACATGCACACATGCACCGCGTGGACACAGGCACATGCACACATGCACACATGCACCCATGCACATGCACACATGCACACATGCACAGGCACTTATGCACACATGCACACATGCACACAGGGGACACATGCACACCCCACAGTATACACACAGAGCACTACTGAGTTACACTAGTATTACTAGCACTATCAGAACTATTATAGGTATTGTTAAAACACACTCACCAGCATGGATGGGCTGCCTTGCTGTAACACAGGAGGGACCTGCAGAAATGAGGGGATTAATGTCAGTGGGCACAACTGTGCCATTGATACTGTGTATGATACAGTGCAGTAGTACACCAGTTGCCTTTCACATGTCAGCTGCTGATATTGGCAATATCACACCTGCACAATTACATACTATGTTGACAGCTACATACCACGGACACACCTTACACATGCATAAACTAACAGTGTACAGAACAGTCAAGTGTACATATGGCATATTACCTGCACGCTCCATGTCGTGTTGCTGTGTGGATCCAGCCTCCATCATAATGCAGGTGTGTTGCTGTTAATGTTCCTGGCTGGAGCCACAACACTTAGGAGTAGCCCCTCCAGTCTGGTGAGGGGGGAGGTGTGGCCACCCCACCTCCTGTGGCAACCTGTTGCCTGTGGATATCCAACGCACGGTGACGGACATTTCTGATTAAATCACTGCAGTGATGTCGTACCTGCTCATATGTCCTATTATGCGTGCCAATGTCATTTACTCAACGGACAAGGTCTTGCCACAGTGCAGCCCTCTCCTGCTGATTCTGGCTGGTGCGGGAAAACAGTATGTCATAATCCCGCACCAGGCTCTGGTGTATCTCTTCATCTTCTGCAGCAGAGTAGGCAGGATTTTGCTGACGCGCCATGTCCCTGGAAGAGAACACAAACAGGATATCAGCAGACTATGTCAGAAATATATGGCACACATACTATACATGATACTCAACTGTAGTGATATACTACTACTCCCATATGTAGCATGTGCATGTCTCTTGGTGGATACACAAGTACATGGCCAGATATCAGTGCTCAGCCAACACCTGTGCAACAATACCTGCCACATTCCATACAACATAGTAGCATGCCCCATCGGTCAGCACACTGAGACAGGTCCAATGCAAAACCTCACTCTGGGGGTTCATACCAAGGTACTGTATGTGGAGCGCCATCCACTAGTGTGATCTGGACACAAATTACTCGGCCTGGATATACATATCCCACCACCACCACCAGCACAGTAGACTACTTTGATATATATGTGATTAGACAGATATTCACTTGTTAGGACTGACATGGTATCCATGCAGCCCACTGGGCCAGTGGAAGCCACAACCCACACTGCTGACCCCTTTGCGAATGCTTCCCACGGACATCCCAAAGAATGCATGGAACATGCACACACATTTCTAACCCAGACCCTATGCACAAAGGTTAGGCATCCTGTCTGGTGGACCCCAGCCAAAGGCAGATTGTATAACGATAGAAGGAGGCTACTGCAGTAAGAGCAGATTCACATAAAGGGAAGGCATCTGTGGTCATCACTGGTAATAAGCTACGGTCTCTCATAACAACATCCACGGCCTACTCTGGGAGGGAAATGGCCGCGAACACTATAGATAACCACAAGGCCTTCTTCAGTTATGTTAGACATATGGACCAAATGCCTCAGATATGCTCTGAGTTACTACACACCTACTTAACATTCACTGAACACACAGATATTGGCAACATTCTGGCAGACAGGTTCAGTGCACGTATCCCCTCCTTCTCCCCCACACTTAGAAATACTTATCACAGCTGAATGTAACCTCCCTATCATCTCAGATGTCCAGGTGAGGGCCGCCGTCAGCAAAGCAGAACACACAGCATCAATTTGACCTGATGGTATCCCTGGATGTGTGCTACGTGAACTCCAAGAGGAGATACAACCGCATATAAGACTGATATTTAACCTTGGCCGTACTACGGGATATGTACCTGAACACTGGCATAGAGCAACAGTGGTCCCACTCCACTAAGGAGGCACCTCTACTGACCCTGGGAACTACCGCCCCATAAGCTTAACCAGCCTGGTCTGCAAAGCTATGGAATGATTCATTATGGGACGCATATACAGCGATATTGGGTACCTGCAGACACTTGATCCCACCCAGTTTGCCTTTGTGATGGGCTGATCCTGCCTTTTGAACCTGGTTGACCTTTCAAAACAGTCACTACAGCCATTGATGAGGGCAACGCAGTCCATACAGCCTACCTGGACTTGCCTATGGCCTTCAACACAGTACTCCACTCAGGCATCATAGACAAGCTCATTAGCTTACATGTTACTACATATGTCACATGATGGGTTGCACACTGGTTGACATACAGAATCCATAATATCGATATTGCGGGAGCCATGTCAGACTCAATGCCAGTCACATGTGGTATCCCACAGGGCTCTGTCCTAGGACCCCTCTTGTTTGGCATTTACTTCTCAGATGTGAAAGCAAACATGTGCGGGTTGTGGATGACAAAGTTCCCAGATGACTGCGAACTAAGCGCCATAGTCGTTACACCAGCTGACACACACATCCTACAGACAGGCCTCACTGAAACGGACAACTGGTGCCAGGATCATGGCCTAACACTGAATGACATGTAATGTATAGTCATCCCCTTTGGGTGAAACTACGTGCACACAACTTATCACATGGAAATACCTATAGATACAGACCAATGACACATATGGAGGGTTCACAGTATGTAGACTATTAACTTGTTACTTTACATTACCTGTGTTTGTCGCAGCTGGTTGCGTTACCATTACTATAGCTTCCTGCTGCTGCCCAACGATACTGACACTGATGACAGCTTCAACTTAGTTTGTGTAACGTGTGTTTTTGTTTGTGTTCTTATTTTCTTTTTTTCTTTTTTTTTTTTCTTTCTCTCTCTCTCTCTGTCTGCCTCCAGATGGTGCAATGAAAGTATTGCATGTGTGGAGTGGGAGTACAGGATGCTTTTGTAGGTATCTGCATAAGTCCATGTGATGGCCTCTGCACCAATTGTAAGCCAGCATTTGCTAATTGCATGCAGCCAGTTGTGTACTGATTGCAGTTCTCACTGTGATTTCAGGACAGTGCTATAAAAGGGTATGTGAGATAGGTGTTGCCCTTTCAGATTATAAGGGCGGGGACCATGCTGGTATGCTGTGGACACTGTTCTGTGAGTGTAAAGGTTAGTATCTCTCTCATGATTCAGGCTGTGTTGTAGATTCACATTTCTCCATTCCTCTCTCCTGTTTCCTGTACTAAGTGTGTATGCACACTGACACCTACAACTATATATATATATATATATATATATATATATGTAAATATACATACATTTATATATGTACATTAACTGACATTATTACCTACTAGCTACCAACTAGCATGGCTGTTTCTGTTCACACACTACTATTATAGAAATCCACTAGATTTCACAGTAAGTATACATGACATGCTTTGTGTACTATACATCCTATATTCCCTTTACATTCATTCCTACTATTACATGATATATTTATTTTAGCACAATGTTCTTGTATAACAGTCATGGCTTAGTGGTAAGTCATGCAGACTACTGTTTCCAAGGTCCTGGGTTCGGGACTGACAGTGGGATTTTATTTTGCTTTTGAACTGACTACAGTACCTTTCAATCAGAGTGACTAAGGCACTTTTAAGCAGTTATAACCGGGTTAGCACTGGTTTGCGCGGAGCTCCCGCATGCGCACTGGCGTTCAGCTCCGCGCACACCTGCTTACAACTGCTTAACAGTGCTTACTCTGGTGCACACCCGCGCTATTTTCTTTGAAAGAAATGAAAATGGGGAGACAGGAAAGTGGTGAAAAAGGGGTCACAAAGAGGGTAAGACAGTAGGGAAACAAGCTTGGGTTTTGCAGGAGGGATGTAGGTAAGGCCCATAGCTGCCCATTTCTTCATCAGCAACAGCTGTGCATATGTTTGTAATGTGGTGTGACATTTGAAACCTTCCACCCCTGAGAGAGGGTGTCAGGACAACAATAATACTTGTTGTACAGCCAATTGTAATTGATAGTTTCCATGTCCAGCAGACATGTGTGCGGAATGGGCAGCTATGTATGGGTAATTTTTTGTGGGTACAGGTGCCCTTTTTTTTTTTCAGGTGAGAGTGGTATGTCAGGTAAAGGAAGTCGGTATAGCTGGGGAGGTAGGTTGGGTAGGTCAACAGACAAGACAAACAAGATGCATACAGGGGCGGTGTATGAAACATGTGGGGAGGTTACACAATTGACGGGGACGGATGTTTGGATATCCAGAGCCCATGAGCCCACAGATGGCAACAGTGGAACTGATATCCCCACCCATGGGCAGTTGCCACTGTTCCTTCAATGCCCAGGACGGGGCTGTGCTGGGGGCTGTGTAGGCTGGGCAACAGGCATGCCCGTAAGTTGTGCCACCTGTGCCTCAAGCTGGCATCTCCCTACGCACCACAGTCCGGACGCTACGGAGGGTGAGTGCAGGTTATCCTCGGGCCACACTTGCAGAGGGGGGGCCCCATCCCTGCGCTCCCACCCGCAGGTGGCACAGGGCCACCGGAGGAGAGTCCAGACTGGGCACTAGTGCCAGGTGCACTCGCCAGCTGAGGTGGGAGAGGTGGGTCTGCTGGAACCCGCCTTCCCTGTCGTCCTATGTTTTGCATTATGTCATGACAGTTTGGGTTAGTAACATACAATACCATTCAATTAGTTGTAACAGCATGCATTAGTATTCCCATTAACCAAACACCCAGATATTCACACCATTGAACAGCGAGCATAACACATGCATAATCTGAACAGCAATACACAGTCCAACAACATGCAGGGTTGATTGATGGCAACAGGCCATCAGGTTTGGATGTATGAACAGGGCAGATGCATCAACGTACATGCAAATATTTATGACCCAACAGGACAAATATCCAGGGGTGTTAATTGTGATTGCACATACCAATTTCACGTGGAATGGATTATATGTGGTTATATGGTGGGGTGAAGAAAATATTATTAACACCTTTGAATACCAATACATATGCTGTATATTTCTAATAGCTGCAGATATATACACACTACTGTTCTAACTACAGTTTCCTATATGATAACTACTTCAATTTGGTGATAGGACTGTTACTGCTACATCAATATACATTTTATTGTTATTCATACACGTTCATATCTGGCTTTGTTCAGCTACATCATCCTGCTACATTTGCTTTATATAGCTATAGACAACTGTGGATGTTTGGTATTTCAGACAATCATACTATCTGCATATTGCAGACTGAGAGCAACATATCCAGATTTTGGGATACACATTCCAGCTGCAGCAACACTTTGAACACATTTCGTAGTTTGGTTCTGCTTGTCACATTCATTTCATTCTGTACTGACTGCAGTATACTTTATTCAGGGTTATTACTACTTTATTGGTGGATTCATAACTCTTTCTCACACTCTCTCACTTGTTTTCATTTTACTATTCAGGATGGTACTTACTTCTAGGCTTTATTGACATGTTTTACCTGTAGTTATTACAATTCTTTCCAGCAGTCTCACTTCTGTCATGTTTCAGTATTTCAACAGGGATATATTTCACACATGTGATTTGCTCATCTTCTGCAGCTGTACTTTTCAGCCTGCTGCAGGTTGTGTACTATTATATTACAGGTGGGGCATCTTTATTTCAGACTTTATTTCAGACATTTTCATTTTTCTGTTTGGATTACAGACTGCAACACACTTTTGTAATCAAGCAATACTTGCAAACACTCTTAAACTTGTTACTTGCACATTCTATTACTTAGTGACTACACTGCACTCTTTTGCTAACTGTCATACTTTTATATTTCTTTACAGTTACTGGGAGAGGATTACTGACCTGCCTGGTGGCGCAACCACACCAGCCTATCGCCATAGGCTCTGCGGTTCGCAGAACGGACACCTGCAGCTGTAATATAAATGAAGTAATATTGGAATACACATCTCCATAATATGAGCTAGTTTAATTTCTTACATACATAATTAAATGTAACTTACTCAGTAGTGGGGCGTTGGGCATTTGCTGGGCCTCCTGGATCCAAAGGTTCAATTGGTCCTGCTTACGTCTCTTCAGGTCTGCATGGTGGTGATGGACCTGCTCACCAGTCCTTGGAATCCTTGTGGCACTGATGAGATCATGAGCCAACCGGTCCCACGACTCAGCCCTATATGCTCCCCATAGGACCTGGCCCTGCATGAGTTGGGCCTCATGATTGTGGACTAGGAGCCAGACCATATATCTGGACTCCTCAACGCCCCACCTCTGTGCTCAAAAGCAACTACCCTCACCTACTCCTGACATTCTGGCTGCAAGTTAGTTCTACAATCATTTATGCTGTGTATTCCCGCCTATGGGGCTTATATATGCCGTTTTTCCCGCACTTATCTGTGATTGGCCATTTTGGAATTGTATCAACTTCACAAAACCTGCTTTGTCATGCTCCACTTTCTATTCATTCCTATATATTTGCTATTACTGCTTTTCTAAGTACAGCTGTCATGGCTTAGTGATTCAGTACCTTGACTATGGTGCATGGTATCCTGGGTTCGAACCTGGCCACTTTTTTTATATTTTATGACTGTCTATACAGGCTAGGGGGTGTGGCTGTGTAAAGGCAGTTTTGTTACAGCTTTCTCAACGTTGCCCGTCGGTTAGCCTGTTGGCGTGGTGCGCAGCTCCGTGCAAACGAGTTACGCTAGTTTATGCTTCATTTGGCTGTCAGCACGCATATTACGCTCAGTTCAGCTAGGGGCACACAGTTTCAGCATGTTAAACCACTGTTCACCTACGGGCACTCATTTTACACCTGTTAAACCACTGCTCACCTACGGGCAGATGCACTCACCTTGTTAAACTGTAGCTCAGCTATAGGCACATCTGGCATTTTTTATTATTTTGTTATCTCACATTTCTTCAAAATAAATGGCCTATTTCATTACATTTTACATACAATATAATTTTATATGTGTACATATATGTCAGGGACTTGTTTTGTGCTTATTTTACTAAAAATAAAAATTTATGTTGTGGGGGCTCGAACCATGACTGCCTGCTCTTCAGCCGACGTCTCTAACACTACGCTATTGCTTTTTGGCTTACTTTGCATAGTTAATTCTTATATGCTTTTCCACTTACTGCTAACTGTGGCTGAGCTACAGGCACACCCGCACAAACGAGCGCACTCACGGGCAAACATCTTTACAATTTAAAAAAAATATATAACATGTTCATTTATATATTTTATGTTCATAGTCTGTGGGGGCATGTGTTGTGTTGTGTTTATTCACATTTCCATGGACTCTGTCGTGGGTGTTTACTTTGGGCACTTTTACTCTTCTGGGGGCGTGTCCGCTTCCAGGGCTCGGCCTATGGACACGCCCCCTACTGTCTTCCACGGACCGTGTTAGCCTTAGGTGTGATTCAGCATGCCCTCATGCATATGCATGACATGCTGACGTCACACCGTTTAACTGCAGCCTCCGTGTAAGCCTTGCATCTCTTACACGGAGGCTTCGTGAATCCTGCCCTTTATTTCCTTGGGGCTTCATTTGCATAAATCCAATG